>NC_057814.1:342628299-342696306 GCF_018294505.1 Triticum aestivum
CGGCGGACCGGCGGTGGGGAGTGTTTTCGGGGCGGGCGGGGCGGCGGAGGGTTGCTGTTTGGCCGGTGGTGGCTGGCGGCTCAGGGGGGTGGAGGTTGAAGATGAACCGTAGGCCCTTGATTTCGTATCCAACGGCTGCAAAATCGACTGACCAGAGATGAAAAAGTCAGTCGACCGACGTGTAGCCTCACCTTGCTAGTGCGTTCAGTTTCGACAGCAAAATTCAGTTTCGACAGTTAAGTTCAGTTTCGACAGTTAAGTTCAGTTTCGACAGTTAAGTTCAGTTTCGACAGTTAAGTTCAGAGATGAGCGGCTGATGTATTTTACATCTAGCACTTTGTGCTTATGTATTTTACGTCATGTATTGGAGATACTATTAGAATTCCACTCAGGTTAACGTTGTTCGTTGTCTCTCTTGTCCTGCTTCAGCCTCGGCGTCGTACAACTCACCGGAGCTGCTTCAACGATGAAACCCTCCATCACAGCAGAGCAGTACCTCGGGCTCCATCTCCAGACGCCTAAGATCTTCTTCCCCTCCTCCGACAGCAAAGTCAGCCGGAGCATCCTCACCGGCCAACCCAATCACGCTGAGATCGACATGGCTTCGCCAAAGAGGTTGCACACTTGTTGCATCTCTTTTTCACTCTACATGTTATATATATTGTCCACTGAGCACACAGATTTGTTCCTTTAGTGTCTCCTTGAAAGAAAAAACATAGGAATTTTAATTTTCACTTGTCCTCCTTTTCAAATTCCTATTCATGAAGCACAAGACTAAGAGATAGTAGCATAATAGCATTATAACCGTACATTTTCTTGTGGTTTGACTTAATCTCACCATGCTTCTTTGCATCCTGTGATCTTCCAATTGTTGTGAATCAAACAACCAGATTGGCAGAAATCCTATGTTTTTAAATTCTCTGTTTTGCACGTGCATTCCTATCCTATTCCTGTCTATTTCCTATCCCTGCATTGTTGGAATCCTCCAATTCAAACGAGCCCTTACAGAATTACTTCTCTTACAGATAGTTGTCAAAGAAAACCTTGCGTGGTTTGTCCCGCTCCTGCTGCGCCGTCGTCCACCCCAGCTCAGCTGTTCCAACGATAGAAGAGTCCAGCACAGTAGGGATCCGGCCTCCAGACTGTCTTTCGCCGCCTCAGATCTTCTTCCCCGCTGCTGGCAGCCATGAAAACTACATTACCATCATCAACCGAGCAGATGACCTCGAGGACTACACGGGTCCGCAAGAGAGGTCGCACTCTTTCGTGTCTGCTTACGTTATGCATCGCTTAATATTACATGCTACTTTATCGTCCTGTTCACCGATTAGACTCTGAGTCAGCTCCAAACTAATGGTCAAACTTTAGTTTTTAAATGGTTGTGGGGTACATATCGGGGCCGCTATCAATAGTATCTATCTACTATCTGGTTAATCTCCGTTGTCTACTATGAGTTTCATGTTGGGTGGGAAACAAACAGTAAAGAAGCCATTATCTGTATTTTTTAACTGAAGCCATTATCTGCCTACTATTATTGGTTTTGGGTCTATCCACAGGTTGCTACCACCACTCTGGATTTCTGCATGCACTCCTTACATAATCTCACTATGTTTTATTCCTATGCATGACAGTTATTGTAAACAATGGAACTGAACATGTAGAGCAAAAGAGACGAGCCTTGCGTGGCAATAAAATTTCATGCAGACGTCGCTCCATGGTAGGCGCAAAGGCAGCCCCCCTCCACGCATTTCGGATTGTAATCGAGAGGAAGATATCTATTCTGAGGGGGATTCAGAAGGAGAAGACAACTCCTATTTACCCCCTGAGGTCTTCGCTCTAACTTGGCATGCTGATGTTGGTTATATCATGCATATGGTGTCTTGCATTGCTTACTTTATACATCAAATATGTCATCTGCTTAGTTCTGATGAGGACATCTCTGCCGCAGTTACACCTGTCGCCACTCCTACATCAGTTAAGCCATCCGGACCTATAACTAGAGCGCGCGCGAGACAAATAAATGGCCAGGTACTATCGCTCCTTTATAAATATGATCTGGCTAATGAGGATATAATATTACGCTCATATTCAGATTTACTTGTACTTAGGAATAAAGGAGAGATAAAAGATGAAGACAGTGTGCATTCAGATCAAATGGAGCAACATTCTTGCATGCATGTCACGTCCCATCCATGTACATGCATGAAGTGCACCAAGGGACTTGGATTAACGGGCCAACATCACCACGTGGGTGGGCCTCTGGCTTTCGGCCACGCCACCAGGTGCTTGGCGCAACTTCCAGGAAGGCCAGCTACGTACGACGCGCAGTCCGATTCATGGACAACACATACCGCCTTCGACCGGAAGCAGTAGCGAAACGTTTCGACCGCATCATTGCCTTTTAATAAATAGCTAGTCTAGGTTAGGGTTTAGACTCGGGTTTTATTATATTGTCTAGCCATCGCTACAATTTCGCATCTACGAGACGTGTAGGACTACCGCCTTGTCAGATCCACAGTGGAACCCCAACTTTTGATCTAGTTCGTGTGCTTAATTTTTCATCCGCAATTTCAGATTGCAATTCACCTTTGTTCTTGCCGGTTCTTCGATTGCTTGCAGGAACTCGAACCTCGTTGTTCAGGTTGATCGTGCCTACGGCAAGGTCAATAACCATCGGAGATTGGTTTAGCAATTGTCGAGGTGTATTGTCGGGTACGGTATAGCCGGATCGTCAAGGTCAAAATCCACCAAATCGATAATTATCCCCACTCTCATCGAAAGATCGGGCCACCGTCACATCAAGTGGTATCAGTTTTCAGGTTCATCGGTGAGAGATTTACAGTTTTCGTAGTTTAGTTTATTTTTCGGTCCTATAAACCCATGAAAAAGCCAAAAAATAGATTAGTTCATCCATCACACCTATCTTTTTAGCCTTTAGCAATTTTTGCATCTAGTATTTGCGTAGTTGAATTGTTGGTTGCATTCATCCTAGAATTAGTGCTGGTTTAGATTGGTTTTGGGAGATAATCATCTACTAGATCGAACCTTGTTTTGTCCATCATATTTTCCGCCGCCAGTTCGTTCGTAATCTGAAAAATAAAAAAACAAGTCGCATCATTTTCCACGCGTACAGGCTTTGCCCCACGACACAGTATTCCAGACTCGGTCGACCTACGCGTGCGTACGTGCAGCCTCGTCTCACGTGTTCGCCCAGACATCAGCCACCCAGTGTCTGCCCTCCGCGCTGTTATTCCCACACGTACGCGAGTGACCAAATATCTTTCCATCGGTGTCTGCCTTCACGCGTCACACCTCCATCAGGCTGTTCCTATCCATTCATATACTAGTCCTGACTAATCTCAAACACCAGCGCTTTTATAGCTAGCTCGCGTAGCACTTTGTCCAGTAGCCTTGCATTGTTTTTCTTTTTCTCTCTTGTGACTTAATTTCTGTCCGTGACTTGTGCTAGCAACCAGTCTGAAAGAAAAGAGGAAAAACAGAGAACAAAAAAGAGAAAAAAAATAGAAAAAAAGAAGAAAAAAAGGAAGAAAAAAGGTTTTGCAAAGTTCCGGCCGGTTCACATCTTTTGAAATATCTCTTGCTGTTCAGAACTGTTACTTGGTGCATATACGTGATAATTGTTGCACATCTTCTGCTCTTGTCGTCATACGCTACGTTTGTACCTCACTTATATCTAGCTATTTAGAGCTATTTTCGTTATCGGTTTTCACTCCCTTGATTCAGTATCTAGGTTTAGATTGTTTTATCTCTTACTATTACTAGTCGACTGCCAGCACTAGTTAGGAGTTTGAGCAATTATTCAGCTTGCATTACTTTTTGCTTAATTGTGCCACATATTGTGAGTTGAGGAAACCTTCACCAAGCTCCACTTCCTATATTGTACCCTGTTCGGTCACTTGGTAATCGCTATATCAATCTTTTGATAACTTTTGACATTGCCAACGGCCGACAACCACTGCAGCACGGTAAGAATTGGTAAGAGCTTGGTAATTGCTCGAGAGTTGAGAGACATTTTCCACCGCCTCACCGTAGTTATTGTAGGAGCAATATACTTGTCATTTTGTTCTCGTTTCATCCTAACCATGGCAGGTGACGAAGACAACATGAAAGCCACGGTCGCACGCCTTGAGGAGGATGTGCATGCATACACCGAGCGGTTCACATCGTTCGAGGGCGCACTTGATAAGCGTCTCAAGTCGATCGAGGATAGCAACGAGACGTTCAATCAAACACTTGCATCTATTATGAAACGTCTCGATGCCCAAGATGCCCGTCTGGGTGGCACCTCCACTGCTGCTCTGCGTCTTCCAGCCACCAACACAGGTCTACAACGAGCTTGTCGGGTGCCCCCAGGAGATCCGAGGCACCCTCTTTCATACACTGATGCCGTCGACCAACCCCGTCCTCGCAACGCCAACTCGATAGCCGACGACATCCAAGATGACAACTATGATGGTGGTTCTGAGGATCCTGATGCAGTTAATGATAACAATGATCGTGATCATCGTCGGCTACGCAATAATCAACAAGGTATGGGACGACACCAGCGTCCTCAGGTACGTGGCCATGACGATTCTTTGGGTAGAATTAAATTTTTCATGCCTCCTTTTGATGGGAAATATGATCCAGATGTTTATCTTGACTGGGAATTACTAGTTGATCAAAAATTTGCTTGCCATGATTTTCCTGATGATAAAAGAGTTAGGGCTGCAACTAGTGAGTTTAGTGATTTTGCTTTTGTTTGGTGGAGACAACATTGTCGTAAACATCCTAATAATATTCCTGCCACTTGGGAAGCTTTGAAATTAGTAATGCGTCACCGTTTTGTTCCTGGATATTATGAACGTGACATGCTAAATAAACTACAACGGTTGAACCAAGGATCTAAATCTGTGGAAGACTATTATCAAGAATTGCAAATGGGCATGTTACGTTGTGGTTTAGTTGAGACCGAGGAAGCCTCTATGGCTAGGTTCTTGGGTGGATTGAATAGAGAAATTTATGACATACTTGCTTATAAGGATTATCATTCAATGACCCGTTTATTCCATCTTGCTATAGATGCTGAACATGAAGTGCAGGGACGCTCGAGAATACGTTCTCATTTTTCTACAGGTCGTACTTCCACATGGGCGCCGCGCACCCCTGCTGCCCCGTCTACTCGCACCTCTACAACAGCACCTGCAACCTCTCGACCAGGGTCTTGTTCATCAACTTCAGCATCACACACTTCGGCACCACTGAAAAGTACTACAAAAATTCCAACAAAAAGTTCGTCGTCATCGTCCGCTTCCTCCAAAAGAACAAAGGATATCCAGTGCCACACTTGCAAGGGATTTGGCCATGTCATGAAGAAGTGTCCTAATAAGCGTGTATTGATCATTCGTGAAGACGGCGAGTACGACTCTGCTAGTGATTTTCATGAAGACACGTATGCCTTGCTTGCTGCACATGAAGACGATGACACAAGACCGGAGCAAGAGGAAGAACATGTGACCGCTGATGACGCCGATAAGTACATGAGTCTTATATCACATCATGTACTTAGTGCTCAGATTGTCAAAGCAAAGAAGGATCAACGTCACAACCTCTTCCACATCAAAGGAGTCGTCAAGGAGCGTTCCGTTCGCATAATCATTGATGGAGGGAGTTGTAACAATTTAGCAAGCATTGACATGGTGGAGAAGCTCTCCATACCTTCGCGACAACATTCACAACCTTACTACATTCAATGGTTTAATGATGGTGGAAAGGTAAAGGTAACACGCATGGTGAGAGTTCCTTTTTCTTTAGGTTCATACCATGATACTATTGATTGCGATATTGTGCCTATGCAAGCTTGTTCTATGTTACTAGGAAGGCCATGGCAGTATGATAAACAATGTTTACATGATGGTAGAACTAATCAGCACACTCACACATAAAGGAAAGAAAATCATTCTACACCCTATGTCTCCTGAGCAAATTTTAAAAGATGATCTTGCTAGGGCTAGTAGAAACACAAATACTGAGCGTACTAAATCTGAAAATCAGAAAGTTGTTGATGAGTTAGAACAATTTAATAAGATGCACAAATCTGATCCTAGCACATCTAAAGAAATTAAATTGAAAGGTGCTTCTTTCTTAGCTACACGTGCTGGAATTTTTGAGTTAGATGCTCATACTGATGAATGTTATGCTCTTATTTGCAAAGAAGTTTTGTTTTCATTTGAGGATATGCCTTCTTCTTTGCCTCCTGTTGTCGCTAACCTTTTGCAGGAGTATCATGATGTTTTCCCAAAGGAAGTACCACCGGGGCTGCCACCTATGAGAGGAATTGAACATCAAATTGACTTGATACCTGGCGCCTCATTACCCAACCGTGCGCCGTACCGGACTAATCCTGAGGAGACTAAGGAGATTCAGCGACAAGTTCAAGAACTACTCGAAAAAGGTTACATTCGGGAATCCCTTAGTCCATGTGTTGTACCAATTTTACTTGTTCCTAAAAAAGACGGTACTTCACGTATGTGTGTTGATTGTAGAGCCATCAATAATATAACAATTCGATATCGTCATCCATAGATTAGATGACATGCTTGATGAAATCAGTGGCTCAGTTGTGTTTTCTAAAGTGGACTTGCGTAGTGGCTACCATCAAATTCATATGAAACTAGGTGATGAATGGAAAACTGCTTTCAAAACTAAATTTGGTTTATATGAGTGGTTAGTTATGCCTTTTGGATTGACTAATGCACCTAGTACTTTCATGAGACTAATGAATGAAGTCTTGCGAGCTTTCATTGGATGATTTGTGGTAGTATACTTCGATGATATTCTGATTTATAGTAAGTCACTAGAGGAACACTTGGACCATTTGCGTGCTGTTTTTTCTGCTCTACGGGATGCACGTTTATTTGGTAACATCGAGAAGTGCACTTTTTGCACGGATCGAGTCGCTTTTCTTGGCTATGTTGTGACAGCACAGGGAATTGAAGTTGATAAAGCCAAGGTTGAAGCGATCCAGAGTTGGCCGACCCCTAACTCGGTCACACAGGTACGAAGTATTCTCGGACTTGCTGGGTTCTACCGCCGGTTCGTGAAGGATTTTAGTACCATCGCAGCGCCGCTCAACGAGCTCACAAAGAAAAATGTGCCATTTGTTTGGAGCGACGCACAAGAGGAAGCCTTCACTACTCTTAAAGATAAGCTTACACACGCCCCTTTGCGCAATTACCTGATTTTAATAAGATGTTTGAATTAGAATGTGATGCTAGCGGCATTGGTTTAGGCGGTGTTTTATTGCAAGAAGGCAAACCGGTAGCATATTTTAGTGAAAAACTCAGTGGGCCTAGTTTTAATTATTCAACATATGATAAAGAACTTTATGCACTAGTTCGGACTTTGGAGACATGGCAACATTATTTATGGCCTAAGGAGTTTGTCATACATTCTAATCATGAATCACTCAAGCATATTAGAAGTCAAAGCAAACTGAACCGTAGACATGCAAAATGGGTTGAATTTATTGTGTCTTTTCCTTATGTTATTAAGCACAAGAAAGGGAAGGAGAATGTTATTGCCGATGCATTGTCTAGGCGCTATACCATGTTATCACAACTTGACTTCAAAATTTTTGGACTTGAAACTATAAAAGAGCAATATGCTAATGATGTCGATCTTAAAAATATTTTGCTCAATTGCAGAGAGGGTAGAACTTGGAACAAGTTCGTCGTTAATGACGGATTTGTTTTTCGTGCTAATAAGCTATGCATCCCAGATAGCTCTGTTCGTCTTTTGTTGTTACAGGAGGCACATGGCAGAGGACCTATGGGACATTTCGGTGTTAAAAAGACAGAAGACATCCTTGCTGGTCATTTCTTCTGGCCAAAAATGAGACGGGATGTGGAGAGATATGTTGCACGCTGCACGACATGCCAAAAAGCTAAGTCACGACTAAACCCACATGGTTTATATATGCCTCTTCCTGTTCCTAGCACTCCTTGGGAAGATATATCTATGGACTTTGTATTAGGACTGCCTAGAACACGACGGGGAAGGGATAGTATATTTGTTGTTGTCGATAGATTCTCTAAGATGGCACATTTTATACCTTGTCATAAAAGTGACGATGCTACTCACATTGCTGATTTGTTCTTTCACGAAGTAGTTCATTTCCATGGTGTGCCAAATACAATTGTTTCTGATCGTGACACAAAATTTCTTAGCCACTTTTGGAGGGTGTTGTGGACAAAATTGGGGACTAAGCTTTTATTTAGTACTACATGTCATCCTCAAACAGATGGTCAAACTGAAGTGGTTAATCGAACATTGTCTACTATGCTTAGGGCTGTTTTGAAAAAGAACTTAAAAACGTGGGAAGAATTTTTACCTCATGTAGAGTTAGCTTATAATCGTTTAGTTCATTCGACCACAAAGTTATGCCCTTTTGAGATTGTTTATGGCTTTATACCTCGTGCACCAATTGATTTATTACCTATTCCATCTTCGGAGAAGGTACACCTTGATGCTAAAGAACGTGCTGAATTAGTATTGAAAATGCATGAGACGACTAAGAAAAATATTGAACGCATGAATGCCAAGTATAAACTTGCTGGTAGTCAGGGTAGGAAAAGTATTGTGTTTGAACCAGGTGATTTAGTATGGTTACATTTGCGAAAAGACCGCTTCCGTGATTTACGAAAGTCAAAGTTAATGCCTCGTGCGGATGGACCTTTTAAGGTGATAGAAAAAATTAATGAGAATGCGTATAAGCTTGATTTGCCTGCAGAATTTCGGGTTAGTCCCACATTTAATGTTGCAGATTTAAAGCCTTATTTGGGTGAGGACGAAGAAATACCGTCGAGGACGACTTCGATTCAAGAAGGGGGGATGATGAGGACATCTCTGCCGCAGTTACACCTGTCGCCACTCCTACATCAGTTATGCCATCTGAACCTATAACTAGAGCGCGCGCGAGACAAATAAATGGCCAGGTACTATCGCTCCTTTATAAATATGATCTGGCTAATGAGGATATAATATTACGCTCATATTCGGATTTACTTGTACTTAGGAATAAAGGAGAGATAAAAGATGAAGACAGTGTGCATTCAGATCAAATGGAGCAACATTCTTGCATGCATGTCACCTCCCATCCATGTACATGCATGAAGTGCACCAAGGGACTTGGATTAACGGGCCAACATCACCACGTGGGTGGGCCTCTGGCTTTCGGCCACGCCACCAGGTGCTTGGCGCAACTTCCAGGAAGGCCAGCTACGTACGACGCGCAGTCCGATTCATGGACAACACATACCGCCTTCGTCCGGAAGCAGTAGCGAAACGTTTCGACCGCATCATTGCCTTTTAATAAATAGCTAATCTAGGTTAGGGTTTAGACTCGGGTTTTATTGTATTGTCTAGCCATCGCTACAATTTCGCATCTACGAGACGTGTAGGACTACCGCCTTGTCAGATCCACAGTGGAACCCCAACTTTTGATCTAGTTCGTGTGCTTAATTTTTCATCCGCAATTCACCTTTGTTCTTGCCGGTTCTTCGATTGCTTGCAGGAACTCGAACCCCGTTGTTCTGGTTGATCGTGCCTACGGCAAGGTCAATAACCATCGGAGATTGGTTTAGCGATTGTCGAGGCGTATCCTCGGGTACGGTATAGCCGGATCGTCAAGGTCAAAATCCACCAAATCGATAATTATCCCCACTCTCATCGAAAGATCGGGCCACCGTCACATCAAGTTTAGACATCCTTGTGTGAATGCCATCTGTTTAGTTTATTCATCGTTTATGTGAATTATGCAACGCCATCTTGTTATTTTTTAACTGAAGCCATTATCTGCCTGCTATTATTGGCTTTGGGTCTATCCATAGGTTGCTACCATCACTCTGGATTTCTGCACGCACTCCTTACATAATCTCACTATGTTTTATTCCTATGCATGACAGTTATTGTAAACAATGGAACTGAACATATAGAGCAAAAGAGATGAGCCTTGCGTGGCAGTAAAATTTCATGCAGACGTCGCTCCATGGTAGGCGCAAAGGCAGCCCCCCTCCACGCATTTCGGATTGTAATCGAGAGGAAGATATCTGTTCTGAGGGGGATTCAGAAGGAGAAGACAACTCCTATTTACCCTCTGAGGTCTTCGCTCTAACTTGGCATGCTGATGTTGGTTATATCATGCATATGGTGTCTTGCATTGCTTACTTTATACATCAAATATGTCATCTGCTTAGTTTAGACATCCTTTGTGCGAATGCCATCTATTTAGTTTATTCATCGTTTATGTGAATTATGCAACGCCATCTTGTTATTTTTTAACTGAAGCCATTATCTGCCTGCTATTATTGGTTTTCGGCCTATCCACAGGTTGCTACCATCACTCTGGATTTCTGCATGCACTCCTTACATAATCTCACTATGTTTTATTCCTATGCATGATAGTTATTGTAAACAATGGAACTGAACATGTAGAGCAAAAGAGACGAGCCTTGCGTGGCAATAAAATTTCATGCAGACGTCGCTCCATGGTAGGCGCAAAGGCAGCCCCCCCTCCACGCATTTCGGATTGTAATCGAGAGGAAGATATCTGTTCTGAGGGGGATTCAGAAGGAGAAGACAACTCCTATTTACCCCCTGAGGTCTTCGCTCTAACTTGGCATGCTGATGTTGGTTATATCATGCATATGGTGTCTTGCATTGCTTACTTTATACATCAAATATGTCATCTGCTTAGTTTAGAGATCCTTTGTGCGAATGCCATCTGTTTAGTTTATTCATCGTTTATGTGAATTATGCAACGCCATCTTGTTTAGCCAGGCATCATATATGTGAATTTTGCAATGCCATCCTGCTTAGCCAGTCATCTTATATGTAAATTATATCAGGCCATCCTTTTTTTCGTTACATATTACATTTGTCAACAATGTTAGTACATTCAACTGCTCTTCGCGTGCATCAGCCATTTGACATGGTGATGGCAAATTCTGGAGTGAAAACAAGGTCTTCAGAGCAGACTATGCTATCTGACGAAGCGCATATCTCGCTGGTTACTGATAGCTCCTCAGAGGAGGATTCATAGACAGATGACCAGGCCTATCCCCCCCCCCCGAGGTGTATGCTCTAACTTGGCAGGGTTATGTTGCTCATATCGTGCGTATGGTGTCTCGCATTGCTATGTCATTTGATTAGTTTAGACATGCTTTGTGTGAATGCCACCTGTTCAGTGTCTAATTACCATATATGTGAATTATGCATTGCTGATGAGGACATCAATGCCATTGTTACACCCACAGGCCCTGCTACTATACATACTGGACCAATTACTAGAGCTCGCGCACGCCAATTAAATTACCAGGTACTTTCGTTTCTTGGTAATGATTCTAATGTTCATGAGAATATGATGCTGCCTAAATTGGATACATTTGTTTTGCTTACAAATGAAGGGCCTAGCTTGGAGAAGGATGAACATTGGAGCAAGAACAAGCATGGAGATGATGGCATGCGCATGGGGAACAAGAACGGAGTTACAAGTGATGATTTCAGGACGTTGAAGCCACCATAATGCGTGCATGAAGCCTTGGACGAAATATACAAGATGCTACTTCATAACTTTCGTCCAGAGGCTATTCTAGGTGCTGCGTCACCTTATTATTGGGCCAAGCCCATGTAATTTCGAAATACATAAGTATAGGCTGTTTTTAGAGTCCGTATGTGTGGGGAAACAAGAGATAGGGTTGGTTTCGGACCCCTTCCTCAAGGGCCACGAAATTCCCACCTCTTCCTCCATATATACAACCCTTAGGGCGTCGTTTAGACTTTGGGTTTGTTTAGATTAAAAGTTCGCCATAGCTGCAACTTCGCGTACTTCGTTTGTGTTCAGCGACCAGACAAAGGCGTCACAGAACTCCACCTTGATCAATAAAGCTTTCATCTTATATTCGCAATATCCAGATTGCAATCTCAGTTTCTTGCTTGTTCTTCGTTTGCTCGCAGGAAACAGACCCTCGTGGTCAGGTTGATCGTGCTCCGGCGTGGTCGATAACCTCTCGGAGTTGGTTTAGCGATTGCTAAGGCGCGACGTCCTCGCACGTTCGTAGTCGGATCGTCAAAGTCGACTTCCATCAAAGCGATATTCATCATCTCATCGAAAGACGGGACACCTTTGCCTCTATCAAGTGGTATCAGATTTCCAGGTTGCTCGGTGAGATTTTACAGTTTTTCGTAGTTTAGATCGAGTCTGTTCTTCATACCTACAGTCCATGAAAAAGCCACAAAAAAAATTAGGGTTAGTTCATCATATCCGAACCAATCTGAGCCTTTGCATAATCCTTTTAGGGTTTTTGCTTTGTTGAATTTGCGGTTGCATCGTCGTGTCAAGTTGCTGGTCTTAGAGTCTAGTCTTTTAGAGTTTCGAGTTCTGGTCATAAGTTGTCACGCCGCCGCCGCACCATCATCATCGCCTTGCCATCTACCACCATTGCTTATCCGCCACAGCTCTGAATCCGTATCTATATACCACCACCAATCCGTAGCCATATACCACCGATCCGTACCATATACCACCACCGCTGCCATATCCTACCGCCATATATCCACCACCAATCCGAGTTCTTTTCATATTCGGTTGGTTTTAGAGATCCATATATTTTCCGTTTCGTGTTTCCTTGCCTGAGTAGGTCTCGGAAAAAAAAATTCTGGAGACCCCCGGGCAGTTTTTAGGCCAAAATTTCGGCAACCAAAAATATTTTTTCCCTATCCTATTTTTAGGCCCCGGGTAGTGTTTTGAGACACTCGCCATCATAGTGATTTTTTGTCGCACTTTTTCGTCGTCGCTGCCCTGATTTCTGAAAAAAAAAATAGTCAAAAAATTTTGTGCCCATCCTATCAGTTTGACCTGGGAAGAGTTTTGAGACACTCGCCATTATAGTGATTTTTCACAAAAAAAAAGCGCAAAAAAAAAGAGCGCAAAAAAAAGAGCGAATTTTTTTCCAGAGTGTGCTTTTCCCTTGTTTACGTGCAGCGCCGTGATTTTGTTAGTGTTCTAGGCTCGCGTCTCTAGCACGGTCTAGCCTAGGACCAGCACAGTACCGTCGTTGAGCGTTTATTCAACTTTGCATCTCTGAATTGATTATTGCTTACCATTTTGCTACCATATTATACGCCTTCCCAGCTCCACATAAGTCTACATCGTGCGTTTGACTCTCCCTGGTAATCGCTATACCCAAGCTTTGAGAGTTTTTGACTACAACGGTTGTCGATCACCACCTGCTGCTGGGTAAGAACTGGTAAGAATTTGAGATTCGCTTGAAGGTTTTGTGACACACCACCATCACCACCACTTCTAGTAGTCTGCAGGATCATATTCTTTTGTGTTTCTATTGCTGCTAACCATGGCAGGTTCACAAGCCGATGAGACTGATTGGGAGAACATGACGAACAAGGAGTTGCATGATAAATTTCAGCAAATGATGAGTGGCCAGGTGGGAGATGTGCTAAACCGATTTGAAGAGGCTATGGAGAAGATAGATGCCGTGGAGAAGTCGTTCGAGACAAAGCTGGATAACAAGTTTACTGAATTACTCAAGCGTCTTCCCCAACAACCACCGGCTGCACATGTCGCACCTCTACAACAACAACAACCACATCTCCAACGCCGCCTTCCAAATCAAGTGGGACGGGCACAGCGCGTTCCAATTGAGACTGGTCAAAATTCGGGTGCTGCTGCACCTACTGTTGATGCTTCTTTGGCTCCTGCTCCTGCGGCGGCTGAGGAGGATGACGATTATGCGGGCGATTATGAGGATGAGGTTGATCAAAATCAAAACTACGTGCAGCCACCAGCACCACCTCCAGCAGGTCGACCTCAGGTATATATTCGCAACGGTAGGCCGGCACCACCACCTCAGGTACGAGATCATGACCATCTCCCTAAACTGAAATTGAATATTCCACCATTTGAGGGTAGATATGTTCCTGATATATATCTTACTTGGGAGTTAGAAACTGAACAACGATTTACATGTTTACAATATCCTGAGGACAGACGTGTTCCTGCTGCTGTTTGTGCTTTCACTAGCTTTGCATGTGTTTGGTGGTCTGAACATTGTAGATTATATCCTGTTCCAGCTACTTGGGCTGCTTTGAAAACTGCTATGCGTACTCGTTGGGTTCCACCATATTATCAACGTGAATTACTTCAAAAATTGCAGCGTTTAAGACAAGGGAAAAATTCTGTAGAAGAATATTATCAGGAATTACAAACTGGCATGATTAGATGTGGTATTGTTGAGGAGAATGAAGCTATGGTTGCACGTTTTATGGGTGGATTAAATAAAGAGATTCAGACCATTCTAGAGTATAAGGATTATAATAATATCACTCGTTTATTCCATCTTGCTTGTAAAGCTGAACGTGAAGTGCAGGATCGACAGCCATTGGCGTGAACTAACTTTTCTGCAGGTCGACCTTCATCATGGACACCGCGTGCATCTTCTACTTCCACTTCACCATCACCTCCATCAGGTGCCACCTCCAGCCGTGATACAAGAAAGCAGGCACAACCACCACTCTCTGCCAAGAGCACACCTGCCGGGCCTGCGCAGAGCTCTTCTTCTTCCATGGCATCGACAGGGCACACTGATAGAGGCGAGGGTGTCCCGATTTTTCGATGAGATGATAACTATCGATTTGGTGGAGACGACTTTGACGATCCGACTACAAACGTGCACGACGTTGCGCCTTATCAATCGCTAAACCAATCTCCTGAGGTTACTGACGATGCCGGAAGCACGATCAGCCTGACCACGAAGGTCTATTCCTGCAAGCAATCGAAGAACGAGCAAGAATATGATAATGCAATCTGAATATTGCGAATATATATGAAGTATTGATAGTGGTGGGGATCCGTAAGTGGTCTTGGTCTGGTCGTTGGACACAAACGAAGTACACGAAGTTGCAATGGCTAACTTTTAACTAAACAAATCCCCAGGAAAAAGCTACTAGATGGATCTACTTATATAGGAGCAAGGGGTGGCGGCCAAGGAGGTGGGAGGACGTCCCAAGGCAGCCTAAAACCAACCCTAGGTCGTACAAGGCTCATGGGCCCAAGTGGAGGTGATGCAACACCTTTGGACTTGTAGTTTGACTCGGATTCTGGTGCAACGTCAGATTGTTTCGACCATAACTCAATGCTCCGGACGAATTTAAAGGTGAATCCAATTGTGTTGGAAAGATCACGAAATCTAGTTTCCAACAAAAAAAGAATCACCCAATTCGGAGTTCGTATGAAAAAGTTGTTGGCGTTTTGAGTCAGGTATGTCTGTGCAGTCCGAATCTGAATCCAGAACGTGAGAGACTTGGACTCTATCTTCTCTTGGGCCAAAAGTGACGTGAGAGAACTTTTTGAACAGCAAGTAAACATCTCTTTCTCCCTTATCTTCATATGTGGATTGCACAAATGTCTCATACACCTGCAATTAGACAAAACACAAAAGTGTGTGAAGTATTTTTGTTCTGTATAACATAAATAGATTATTGAATAGTTTGCACTAGAAATCACCTGACAAATATGCATATATGCAATATTTTTGGTCGTATCAAAGGTAGTCATGTCCTCATCACACACAAGTGATATTATTTGTCGTCGTTGTAAGGGAAGAGGACATTTTGCGAGAGAATGCAAATCTCAGCGTGTAATGATTGCTACTGAGGATGGTGGGTATGAGTCCGCTAGTGACTATGATGAGGAGACTTTGGCTCTTATTACCCGTGAAGAACATGGTGGAGATGATTCTGAAAATGAGACGCAATACATGGCTCCTGAAGATGCTGACAGGTATGAATGTTTAGTTGCTCAACATGTTTTGAGTGTGCAGGTCACACAAGCAGAGCAAAATCAGAGGCATAATTTGTTCCATACAAAGGGAGTTGTGAAGGAACGTTCTGTTCGCGTCATCATAGATGGAGGGAGCTGTAACAACTTGGCTAGCATGGAGATGGTGGAGAAGCTATCTCTTACCACAAGACCACATCCACATCCTTACTACATCCAATGGTTCAACAACAGCGGCAAGGTTAAGGTAACACGTACTGTTCGTGTGCATTTTAGTATCTCTACATATGCTGATTATGTTGATTGTGATGTGGTACCCATGCAAGCATGTTCCTTATTACTAGGTAGACCATGGCAATTTGATAAAAATTCTGTACACCATGGTAGAAACAATCAGTATATTCTTGTTCATAAGGATAAACATATTACTTTGCTTCCTATGACTCCTGATTCCATTTTGAAAGATGACATTAATAGAGCTAATAAAGCAAAACAGGAGAAAAATAAGAGTGAAAATCAGATTGTGGCAAATGAATTTGAGCAACAAATGAAACCTAATAATAAACCATCTAGTGTTGTTTCTGAAATTAAATTGAAAAGTGCATGTTTACTTGCCACAAAATCTGATATTGATGAGCTAGATTTCAGCAAATCTGTTTGCTATGCTTTTGTGTGCAATGAGGCATTATTTTCATTCGAGGACGTGCCTTCCTCTTTGCCCCCTGTTGTCACTAACATTTTGCAGGAGTTCGCTGACGTCTTTCCACAAGACGTGCCACCGGGATTACCACCTATTCGAGGGATTGAGCATCAAATTGACTTAATTCCCGGTGCATCGCTACCCAACCGTGCACCATACCGTACCAATCCAGAGGAGACGAAGGAGATTATGCGTCAAGTACAGGAGCTGCTCAACAAAGGTTATATACGCGAATCTCTTAGTCCTTGTGCTGTTCCTATTATACTAGTGCCTAAAAAGGATGGTACGTCGCGTATGTGTGTTGATTGTAGAGGCATTAATAATATTACTATTCGTTATCGTCATCCTATTCCTAGGCTAGATGATATGCTTGATGAATTGAGTGGCTCTACAATATTCTCCAAAGTTGATTTGCGTAGTGGATACCATCAAATTCGTATGAAATTGGGAGATGAATGGAAAACTGCATTTAAAACTAAGTTTGGTTTATATGAGTGGTTAGTCATGCCTTTTGGGTTAACTAATGCACCTAGTACTTTCATGAGACTAATGAACGAAGTTTTACGTGCTTTCATTGGACGATTTCTGGTAGTCTATTTTGATGATATACTGATTTATAGCAAATCTTTGGAAGAACATTTGGAACATTTACGTGATGTTTTTATTGCTCTACGTGATGCACGTTTGTTTGGTAACCTTGGGAAGTGCACCTTTTGCACCGACCGAGTATCTTTTCTTGGCTATGTTGTTACTCCACAGGGAATTGAAGTTGATAAAGCCAAGATTGAAGCTATTGAGAGTTGGCCGCAGCCCAAAACGGTCACACAAGTGCGGAGTTTTCTTGGACTCGCTGGTTTCTATAGGCGTTTTGTGAGAGATTTTAGCACCATTGCTGCACCTCTCAACGAGCTTACAAAGAAGGATGTGCCTTTGTTTGGGGTACCGCACAGGAAGAAGCATTCACGGTATTGAAAGATAAGTTGACACATGCTCCTTTACTCCAACTTCCTGATTTTAATAAGACTTTTGAGCTTGAATGTGATGCTAGTGGAATTGGATTAGGAGGTGTGTTATTACAAGATGGCAAACCTGTTGCATACTTTTCTGAAAAATTGAGTGGGCCTAGTCTGAATTATTCTACTTATGATAAAGAACTATATGCTCTTGTTCGGACTTTAGAAACATGGCAACATTATTTATGGCCCAAAGAATTTGTTATACATTCTGATCATGAATCTTTGAAACATATTAAAAGTCAAGCTAAACTGAATCGTAGACATGCTAAATGGGTTGAATTCATTGAAACTTTCCCTTATGTCATTAAACACAAGAAGGGTAAAGAAAATGTTATTGCTGATGCATTGTCTCGTCGCTATACTATGCTTTCACAACTTGACTTCAAAATATTTGGTTTAGAGACCATCAAAGATCAATATGTGCATGATGCTGATTTTAAAGATGTATTGCAGAATTGTAAAGAAGGAAGAACCTGGAACAAGTTTGTCGTTAATGATGGATTTGTGTTCCGTGCTAACAAGCTATGCATTCCAGCTAGCTCTCTTCGTCTTTTGTTGTTGCAGGAGGCGCATGGAGGAGCATTAATGGGACACTTTGGCGTGAAGAAGACGGAGGACGTACTTGCTACACATTACTTTTGGCCAAAGATGAGACGGGATGTTGAGCGTTTTGTTGCTCGCTGCACTACATGTCAAAAAGCTAAGTCACGACTTAATCCTCATGGTTTATATATGCCTTTGCCTGTACCTAGTGTTCCTTGGGAGGATATATCTATGGACTTTGTTTTAGGTTTACCTCGAACAAAGAAGGGGAGGGATAGCATATTTGTTGTCGTGGATAGATTCTCGAAAATGGCACACTTTATACCATGTCATAAAAGCGATGATGCTGTTAATGTTGCTGATTTGTTCTTTCGTGAAATTATTCGCTTGCATGGTGTGCCAAATACTATTGTTTCAGATCGTGATACTAAATTTCTTAGCCACTTTTGGAGATGTTTATGGGCTAAGTTGGGGACTAAACTGCTTTTTAGTACTACTTGTCACCCCCAAACTGATGGACAAACTGAAGTAGTCAATAGAACATTGTCTACTATGCTTAGGGCTGTTTTGAAGAATAATAAGAAAATGTGGGAGGAATGCTTGCGTCATATTGAATTTGCTTATAATCGTTCATTGCATTCTACTACTAAGATGTGCCCTTTTGAAGTTGTGTATGGTTTCCTACCTCGTGCACCTATTGATTTGTTGCCTCTTCCATCTTCGGAGAAGGTTAATTTTGATGCTAAACAACGTGCTGAATTGATTTTAAAAATGCATGAGTTAACTAAGGAAAACATTGAGCGTATGAATGCTAAATATAAACTTGCTGGAGATAAGGGTAGAAAACATGTTGTGTTTGCACCTGGAGATCTTGTTTGGTTACATTTGCGTAAGGATAGATTTCCTGATTTGCGCAAATCAAAGCTAATGCCACGTGCTGATGGTCCCTTTAAGGTGTTAGAGAAAATAAATGATAATGCATATAAACTTGAGCTGCCTGCAGAATTTGGGGTTAGTCCCACTTTTAACATTGCAGATTTGAAGCCTTATTTGGGTGAGGAAGATGGACTTCCGTCGAGGACGACTTCATTTCAAGAAGGGGAGGATGATGAGGACATCAATACAATTGTTACACCCACAGCCCCTGCTGCTATACATACTGGACCAATTACTAGAGCTCGTGCACGCCAACTAAATTACCAGGTACTTTCGTTTCTTGGTAATGATTCTAATGTTCATGAGAATATGATGCTGCCTAAATTGGATACATTTGTTTTGCTTACAAATGAAGGGCCTAGCTTGGAGAAGGATGAACATTGGACCAAGAACAAGCATGGAGATGACGGCATGCGCAAGGGGAACAAGAACGGAGTTACAAGTGATGATTTCAGGACTTTGAAGCCACCATAATGGGTGCATGAAGCCTTGGACGAAATATACAAGATGCCACTTCATAAATTTCGTCCCGAGGCTATTTTAGGTGCTGCGTCACCTTATTATTGGGCCAGGCCCATGTAATTTCGAAATACATAAGTATAGGCTATTTTTAGAGTCCGTATGTGTGGGGAAACAAGAGATAGGGTTGATTTCGGACTCCTCCACCAAGGGCCACGAAATTCCCCCCTCTTCCTCCATATATACAGCCCTTAGGGCATCGTTTAGACTTTGGGTTTTGTTTAGATTAAAAGTTCGCCATAGCTGCAACTTCGCGTACTTCGTTTGTGTTCAACGACCAGACAAAGGCGTCACAGAACCCCACCTTGATCAATAAAGCTTTCATCTTATATTCGCAATATCCTGATTGCAATCTTAGTTTCTTGCTTGTTCTTCGTTTGCTCGCAGGAAACAGACCCTCGTGGTCAGGTTGATCGTGCTCCGGCGTGGTCAATAACCTCTCGGAGTTGGTTTAGCGATTGCTAAGGCGCGACGTCCTCGCACGTTCGTAGTCGGATCGTCAAAGTCGACTTCCACCAAAGCGATATCCATCATCTCATCGAAAGACGGGACACCTTTGCCTCTATCACTTTGTTTTAGGTTTACCTCGAACAAAGAAGGGGAGGGATAGCATATTTGTTGTCGTGGATAGATTCTCGAAAATGGCACACTTTATACCATGTCATAAAAGCGATGATGCTGTTAATGTTGCTGATTTGTTCTTTCGTGAAATTATTCGCTTGCATGGTGTGCCAAATACTATTGTTTCAGATCGTGATACTAAATTTCTTAGCCACTTTTGGAGATGTTTATGGGCTAAGTTGGTGACTAAACTGCTTTTTAGTACTACTTGTCACCCCCAAACTGATGGACAAACTGAAGTAGTCAATAGAACATTGTCTACTATGCTTAGGGCTGTTTTGAAGAATAATAAGAAAATGTGGGAAGAATGCTTGCCTCATATTGAGTTTGCTTATAATCGTTCATTGCATTCTACTACTAAGATGTGCCCTTTTGAAATTGTGTATGGTTTCCTACCTCGTGCACCTATTGATTTGTTGCCTCTTCCATCTTCGGAGAAGGTTAATTTTGATGCTAAACAACATGCTGAATTGATCTTAAAAATGCATGAGTTAACTAAGGAAAACATTGAGCGTATGAATGCTAAATATAAACTTGCTGGAGATAAGGGTAGAAAACATGTTGTGTTTGCACCTGGAGATCTTGTTTGGTTACATTTGCGTAAGGATAGATTTCCTGATTTGCGCAAATCAAAGCTAATGCCACGTGCTGCTGGTCCTTTTAAGGTGTTAGAGAAAATAAATGATAATGCATATAAACTTGAGCTGCCTGCAGATTTTGGGGTTAGTCCCACTTTTAACATTGCAGATTTGAAGCCTTATTTGGGTGAGGAAGATGAGCTTCCGTCGAGGACGACTTCATTTCAAGAAGGGGAGGATGATGAGGACATCAATGCCATTGTTACACCCACAGGCCCTGCTGCTATACATACTGGACCAATTACTAGAACTCGCGCACGCCAATTAAATTACCAGGTACTTTCGTTTCTTGGTAATGATTCTAATGTTCATGAGAATATGATGCTGCCTAAATTGGATACATTTGTTTTGCTTACAAATGAAGGGCCTAGCTTGGAGAAGGATGAACATTGGAGCAAGAACAAGCATGGAGATGATGGCATGCGCATGGGGAACAAGAATGGAGTTACAAGTGATGATTTCAGGACGTTGAAGCCACCATAATGCGTGCATGAAGCCTTGGACGAAATATACAAGATGCTACTTCATAACTTCCGTCCAGAGGCTATTCTAGGTGCTGCGTCACCTTATTATTGGGCCAGGCCCATGTAATTTCGAAATACATAAGTATAGGCTGTTTTTAGAGTCCGTATGTGTGGGGAAACAAGAGATAGGGTTGGTTTCGGACCCCTTCCTCAAGGGCCACGAAATTCCCACCTCTTCCTCCATATATACAGCCCTTAGGGCGTCGTTTAGACTTTGGGTTTTGTTTAGATTAAAAGTTCGCCATAGCTGCAACTTCGCGTACTTCGTTTGTGTTCAGCGACCAGACAAAGGCGTCACAGAACTCCACCTTGATCAATAAAGCTTTCATCTTATATTCACAATATCCAGATTGGCATCTCAGTTTCTTGCTTGTTCTTCGTTTGCTCGCAGGAAACAGACCCTCGTGGTCAGGTTGATCGTGCTCCGGCGGGGTCGATAACCTCTCGGAGTTGGTTTAGCGATTGCTAAGGCGCGACGTCCTCGCACGTTCGTAGTCGGATCGTCAAAGTCGACTTCCATCAAAGCGATATTCATCATCTCATCGAAAGACGGGACACCTTTGCCTCTATCAATTGCCATCTTGTGTCAAGACATTATATATGTGAAGTATACAATGCTATCTTGTTGCAAAGGCATTATATATGTGAATTATGCAATGCCATGCTGTTTAGCCAATCATCATGTATGTGAATTATATCATGCTATCATTTTTTTGTATTACGTGTTCCATTTGTCGACAACGTTTGTATATTCAACTACTCTTCCTGTGCATCAGCCATTTGAAGCGGTGATGGAAGTATCTGGAGTGAAAACAAGGTATTCAGAGCAGACAATGCTACCCGCTGAAGCAGACATCTTGCTGGTTACAGAGAGCTCCTCAGAGGAGGATTCAGAGACTGATGACCAGTCCTATTTCCCCCCTGAGGTCTATGCTCAAACTTGGCAGGGTTATATTACCCATGTCATGCATGTTGTCTTGCATTGCTTAGTTTTTACATCATATATGGATTGCCATCTGCTTACTTGCTTACTATATAAATCATATATTTGAATTATATCATGCCATCATGTTTACATAGTACATACACATCATCTATCTGAATTATGGCATGGCAACCCATTTAATAAAGACATCATATAGTTATATCATCTCATCCTGTTTAGTGTTTACAGTCATCATATTTTGAATTATGGCATTCTATCCGTGAATGTATGTGAATTATGGCATGCCAACCTATTTAATAAACACATTATATAGTTATGTCACGTCATCCTGTTTACATAGTCTCATATTTTGAACTATGTCTTTCCATCTTTTTTAGTTAGCCATCATAATGTGAAATTGTGTCATGCTATCCTGTTTGGTTAGACAACATAAATATGAATTATTTCATGCCCTCTTTTATTCCCCACTATCCATTGCACCTGTCTATCATACAATGTCTATACTTTCAATTACTTTTCTTGTTTATCAGCCATTTGAATTGGAGAGCGTGTGGCAGTATCTAAGGGAGTAACAACACGGTCTTCAGAAAAGATAGTGCTACCAGTTGATGCAGATAGAACCATGGTTGTACTTGCCCAAGGACCAAATCCACCACACATAACCCAGACTCTCGCAGATTGTACCCCTACCTAGTTGGACAGAGAACCAGCTACACCCCTTCTAAACCCAACCCCGGCAGATAGTAACCCAGTTCCAGTTGACACAGCACCGTCTCCACCACAGAGCACCCAAACACGAGCAGTTAGTAAGGGAACTGCAGTGCCCAAAGCACGAGGACCACCACTCCGAATCCCAACTCAACGCTTACAGGAGAAGAAGATTTGTTCTCAGGTCAGGTTCTGTAGCTATGGTTCATACTCCTTTGCTCTTGCATTACTGTATTTACTCATACCAACTATTTTCAAATTTGAAGGATGGAATTGAAACTCCAATGGCGCAACAGGTATGTTTTAAACCTGTTTCTTTAACTAGTTTGCTGTTGTAACCTGCTCTATGTTGATTTGAGTTTCAATTGAATAAACAGTTATGTTCTCATGTATGCACATTACAAGTGTTGTTATTGTTCTATAGTTACCCACACTTATATTCTGTCTATTTTGCTTTGTCTTGAACAAATATTATTTGAACTGTGTCTCTATCTTGAGTTGGCAACAAAAACTAGAATGATATAGACCATAAAGTGACCATGGTACATAGATATATGTTTGTTTCATGCTGTTATCCTGTCCACTTTACTACTGAACTCATTTACCAAAATGAGTTTCATATACAACATGGTAAACATGTGATGTGTCTGCTTGTTTCTCTTTTAGAATGCGGACAAAATATTGGAGAACAGTACCGCGTTATCCAATGGTAAAGGAAGTAATGCAGATAAGGTTCAAGATAGTGAGACATCCCTGTTGGTCTCCAAGAAAGCTGATAAAAACTATCTTGACGACAGTGAGGGAACCCAAAAGTCCTGTCTTGATGTAGTGTTCGAGTTAGTGGCCACTACTGCTGGCACAAGCTCTTCGAACTCGCTGCCTGAATCAGTTCGTCTTCTTGAGTCTCAACTTCAAGTTGAAAGACATCGATCAGATGTGCTGCGACAGGAAGCTGAAGGACTGAGGAAGTCCCTGCAGAATTCAGATGCATATTTTCTAGTGCAACAGCAAGCGCTGGAGGATTTAAGCGCCAAACAAGAGAAAGTTAATAAGCTTGCTAAGCATCTTGCCAGCATTATGGGTACCCAGGATATTGTTTCTTGAGATCTTCTGAAGTAGTTTCAGTTCTGGATTTGTTTTGTGGCGGCGTTTATTTGCGCTGGTCGCCAACTTTGACAACCAGTGTATATGATATGCTGCTTTGTTCCCTATATTTGCACTGGTGGCGAACTTTGATGCCCAGTGGATGTAATATGTGTAATAGCCGTGATAGCCTAGCGTTAGTTGCTTGCTTATTTATTTCCTTGTTGTCTTGTTTATTTGTTTGCTTGTAGTCATTGCAGTTCTTTTTCCGCGGTTAGCTAGTGGCTGCAATAACCTATTTTTTAAAACTAGGCCACAATAACCATGGGCTAATATTTACTGTAGTGACACTAGGCCTCCTACTGGCCGTAGAAGCAGTGGGCCTTCTACGGGCCGTAGAAACAATGGGCCTTCTACGGGCCGTAGAAGCAATGGGCCTTCTGCGGGCCGTATCATCAATGGGCCTTATACGGGCCGTATGATCGATTGGCCAAACATGGGCCAAACAGACCACATTATGGCCGTAAACGGGCTAGAGTTGGAATCGTCCATTCATGGGCCGACCATAACGGGCCATCGTTAATAGGCCGTATTTGGTCATGCTATGAAAATGGCCCAACAGACTAACGGTCCACAAACGGGCCGACTTTAACGACGGGCTGAATTTGGCCCACAAGCAGAAAATGACAGTAACGGGCCGTAAGTAACCGAATGCTGCAAACGAGCCCAAGAATAAATGGGCCCTCAGAAGGCCAAAAGTTAACTTGGGCTGGAAACGGCCCAACGGAATAACGGGCCGTTAATGGGTATAAAGTGATACACTGTTCATTACGGGCCAGTTTCACCACGGGCCGTTAATGGGTGTAAAGTAATATACTGTTCATTACGGGCCAGTTTCAGCACGGGCCGCTAATGGGCCAAGAGTTACAAAGGGCCTCATATGGGCCGAAAGACGACATGGGCTATACAAGGGCCAGAAGTGAAAAGGGGCTGGAATCATATTGGATGGCCCAGATGACGCTACTGGGCCTAATTCGGATAGGGCGTAACGGGCCTTGGGTTAGCGGGCTGTAAATGGGCTATATGCAAACAGGCCGTTAACAGGCTTTCCATGGGCCGGCCCGCCAGCTTTTGACCAAGTCAAACGGGCCGGCCTTTTCACAGGAATGGGCCACTGTTGGGCCGTGCCACGTGTCGACGTATCATAGGCGCCTTCTGTCCAATGAGTGGATGACATCTGTCCCAACGATGAGCCGACACGTGTTTCCTCTAGCCAATGATGATTTTATACTTGGAAAATCCCCATTGGTCGGGGCTGTTAACGGGTTATCGGATCCAAAACCCGACCCGATAGCTTAACGGCGTTCCGTTACGGTGGATGCCACGTGTCGGACACCCTTGACGAAAGCACTTCTGTGACGCGCGATTTATCGTCATGGAAGTGGACACTTCCGTGATGATAATTTTGGTAATGTCATGGAACACTTCTACGACAGCACAGGTATGACTATCTTGATTCTGTCATAAATTTGTGGATGTACATGCATGACAAAAACGCGACCTACTGTGACAAACACGTATCATCACATAAGTGTATTTTTTTGTAGTGCAAGATGCTCCGCAAGTTGCGCTGGAAGGCAGATACCACGCTCGGCAGGCCGAAGGGCATGCGAACGTAGCTGTGAGGTGGGCCCTCGCAGCGTCCCACACGCGAAGGCCAGAGGAGCTCCTGAGACGCGGCCCTGTTGAGCCCTGGGACATCGACGCAGACGCGCAGCCCGGCATCCTCGCCTGGATGGGGAGCTGCGCCCGGTGAGCTGCGGTCGCGGCGCATGGCTCTCGCGTCTTGCAGTTCCTGAGTGGTCTTGGCGATGAACTCCTGAGCGCTGGGCGCCCCTCGCCCTGTGTCCTCCTAAGGGAGACGTGCCGCGAAGCACACCTCCAAGTGGTGCCCGAGCGCCTCCCTCGTGACGTTGGCAAGGTCTGAGGCCATCCATAAGAGAGCCCCCGAGCCCTGCCCAAGGAGGGCGCCGGGCGCGCCTTCCTATGTGAGGGAGGGAGGCGCCCCAGGTGAGGGCGCTGATCCTGACGAGGTACCACTCCCGATGCCACCCTCCTGAGGTCCTGCACGGATTAGCTGCTTCTTCTTCTTGGGGACAACCTCAGGAGGGTACCGAGCTGCGCTGTTGTCAGGGTCTTCGATTGACGATGCTTGGAAGGCGCGCTCGAGGGAGCACACCGCATCTCTTTCTTCGCATGGGACTGTGATGATCCCGCCGCTCCCTGGCATCTTCAGGACGTTGTAGCCGTGGTGCGTCACCGCCATGAACTTGGCCAGGGCTGGATACCCGAGGATGGCATTGTATGGCAGACGGATGTGCGCGACGTTGAAGTCAATGAGCTCGGTGCGGTAGTTGTTGCGTTCTCCGAAGGTGACAGGGAGGCGGACCTGCCCTATCGGTGTGGTGGAACCATCGGTCACTCCTGAGAAGGGCTTAGTGGGCTGAAGCTGATCGTAGGGCACTTGGAGACTGTCAAACGTGTCGACGGACAAGACGTCGAGCCCTGCGCCACCGTCGATGAGGGTATTGGTGACTTGTATGTTGCTGATAACGGGTGAACAAAGCATCGGGAGAGCGCCAGTGGTAGCCGCGCACTTGAGCTGATCTGCCGAACTGAAAGTGATGGCGCACTTGGGCCACCTGAGCGGGAGAGTGGTCTCGATCTTGGGAAGGACTGCGTTCACCTCGCGAGCAAACTGCTTGAAGATTCGCTGTGAGGCTGGGGCTTGAGCTCCGCCCAAGATGCAGGCGATAGCACGCGGCTCCTGGAAGCCCCCAGCCCCCTCGTCTTGATGGTGGTCGTCATTCCTTCTTGATGGGGGCGGTAGCGAAGGAAGCCCAGCATTGCCCTGAGGGCGGTCCTCGCGAGGCTGATCCCTCCAGGCACCCTCGCGAGGTGGATCCTGCCAGTCGACCTCATGAGGCCGGTCGCGCCACTCCTGGCGTGGGCCACGGTCGTCCCAGCGTCCTCCGCCACGTCCTCCTCCTCGGCCGTAGCCTCGGTCATTGCGCTCGGGGCGTCGACCAAGGCGTCTGGCGCGAATGGCCCTGAGCTCTTGACAATCGTTGGTGTTGTGGCTGTACATGTTGTGGAAGGCGCAGAACGGTCGGCTGCTCTTGGATGACTCAGGCTGGTCCCTGCCGCGCTTCGTGTCCGGCTCCGCCACGAGCACGGCGACTCCCTTGCGCTTCACGTCCTTGGCCTTGGCTTTCTTTTCCTCCGGGTCAGCAGGTGGATGCTCGAGGAGGGAAAGGTGCCCTTCCTCAGCCCTTGCGCACTTGGTCGCCAGGTTGAACGGCTCCAGGGATGTGCATAGCTCCTCGTGGATGGCTAGCTCCTCCTTCACCTTAACGTCACGGACGCCATCAGAGAACGCCGAGATGATGGCCTCGTCCGTCATCTTGGGGATCTTGAGATGAACGTTGTTGGAGCGCTGGATGTACTTCTGGAGGGTCTCTCCTGGTTGTTGCTTGACGCGGCGCAGGTCACCCGCAGCCGGGGGGCGGTCGCGAGTGCCCTGGAAGTTGGCGACGAAGCGGTCGCGCATCTCGTTCCAGGAGGAGATCAAACCTGGAGGCAGGTTCAGGAGCCACGAACGAGCGCCGTCCCTGAGCGCCATGGGGAACTAGTTTGCCATGACTTTCTCGTCGCCGTTGGCCGCCTCGATGCTCAGCTCGTAGAGCTGCAAGAACTCTGCGGGGTCGGGGGTGCCGTCATAGCGAGGAGGCAGATCCGACTTGAACTTGCCCAGCCAAGCGACGCTACGCAGCTCGGGGGTGAAGGCTCGGCAGCCGACCATGGTCACCTGGGCTCATCGTGCAGGTGGAGCTTGATCTTGGCGCCCGCGCGCCGCCACGGCAAGCGGTGCATGGCCCTGCTGCGGCAAGCGATCCTGACGTGGCGGTGCGGGGAGCGGTGGAGCGTTCTCTTGCGGTCGAGGGACTTCTTGACAGCTTCTTTCTTCACGCGCGGGCGCCGGATGCGGTGGGTCACGCTGGGGGCCGCGCGTCTTGGCGCCAGGGCGCCGTCTTGGTGCAGAGGTGCTGGAGGTGCTCCGTGAGCTACGTCGCCCGTAGCTGGCGGTGGACGAGGCAGCGAGAGGGACGGTGCAGGGGAGCCCCCTGCGGCACTGACGAGCTCGGCGATGCGGTCCAGCCAGTCCTCGTAGAGGTCGTCGACTGGGCGGTAGCGCAGGAGCTCGCGCGCCATGAGGAGCGCGACCCGCGCGTCCGTGGGAGCGCGACCCGCGCGTCCGTGGCAGCGCGACGAGTGTGAGACGACGAACCAGCGGGGGTGAGTGACGGAGTGGCGGTGCGGCCGTCCCGCCGCACCGAGGGGTGCAGCGAGGATGCTTGCTGCTCGTTCCCCGCTAGGCTGGTGGTGGCGTTGGTGACGGGAGACGGAGAACAACGAGGAGGCCCGCCAACAGGAGCCGTCTGAGCGACGCAGGCGGCGAGGGCGGCCCGGCGCTCAGCGCGGGCGCGACGAGCGTCCGCCATGGAGACGACGAGACGATGGGACGCGGATCAACGGAAGGAAAGCTCCGGCGCACCACTACCTGGCACGCCAAATGTCGGATTTCGGGTTCCGGCAAAACCCTTAAGGTTCGAACTCTGG
This sequence comes from Triticum aestivum, assembly GCF_018294505.1. Classification (NCBI taxonomy): domain Eukaryota; kingdom Viridiplantae; phylum Streptophyta; class Magnoliopsida; order Poales; family Poaceae; genus Triticum; species Triticum aestivum. The sequence continues at coordinate 342,657,067 of NC_057814.1, forward strand.
GGTGCGCGCGAAGATCTCTCTGATGTAGGGTGGAACCCTATATAGCCGATCTTTCATGAAAGGAGCGTATCCCAACTAAGAACACGAAGAACGCGAGGGGAAACACGAGGGGAAGACACGAGAGAATCACTCAAACCAACAAGAACAATCACAGATGTGCTAGATCCCTGAAACACAAAGAGATACACGATCCAAATCCAACAAGGGACGATAGATAGGTAACCGGTTCTTCTCCGAAAGGAGGTCTTGAGGGGGCCACCCAAGAGGGGGTCTTGAATCCAACGTGGATCGTCTCTAAAGAGGGGCCGCAGTCTCTCTCGAGGAGGAGATCCGTATGGATGAGCAATGCTCTATCTCACATATGAGCTAAACCAATGCTGACCCTAGAAAGATGGAGGAGAAGGAGTATATATAGTCTAGGGGGTTGAAGGGGTACACGGGCCTCGGCCCTTACTGTGCGCAGACAGGGGTGGCCGGATGTCCGGGCGACGGGCCGGATGTCCGGGGCTTCAGGAGGGGCCGGATGTCCGGGCTGGAGGGCAAAACTTCTGGATGTTCTATAGCGTGGCGCCGGATGTCCGGGCTTTTGGCCGGATTTCCGGGCTGGGGCCGGATGTCCGGGCTGGACGCCGGATGTCCGGGCCCTGTAGGATTGGGCGTCTGGGCTGCTGCTGCTATGGTTGCTCCAGGGGCCGAATGTCCGGGGACTTGGCCGGATGTCCGGGGCCTGGAAGGTGAACTTGCCCGTTTCCGTTGGTTCTCTTCATCCGTGAACTTGGCGACTTGTCCGTTTTCACGTGCATCCTCGGGAGGCTCCTCTTGACACCTAATCATGCATAGCATATCGGACTTAGGTAGTAGCCATGTCTCGAGTGGATCATATGTGATATCACTAAGGAAGGAAGTCACCTCGTTCTCGAGAGCTCTAGCTCGTGCTCGTGTCATAGGTCCTCTTGGCTCTTGATGAGACGATGGTAGGTCCATGGGGATGACCGTAGGATGCTCCGCATCATCTCCCCTCCCTTGGGAAAGATCCGACCTCGGATCGAAATCCTCATCACCATGGTACGGGGATAGATCTTTGATGTTGAAGATGTCGCTCACGGAGTACATGCCGTGTGGGATGTCGATCTTGTATGCGTCGTTGTTGTAGCGTGCAAGCACCTTGAAGGGTCCATCCGCTCGGGGTAGTAGCTTGGACTTGCGTTCCTTGGGGAAGCGATCCTTGCGAAGGTGTAGCCACACAAGATCTCCAACATTGAACATCATGGGTTGCTTGTTGACGTTGAGCTTGGTCGCGAGTCGTTGTACTTGGCGCTCGATGGTGTTTCTTGTATCTTCGTGCATCTTCTTGAGGAAGTTGACTCGGGCACTCGCGTCCATGTTTGTGCGCTCTTGTAGCGGTAGAGGTAGAATGTCCAATGGAGACAATGGGTTGAAGCCATAGACGACCTCGAAGGGGGACTTGCCGGTAGTCGAATGTCTTGCACGATTGTAGGCGTACTCGGCGATGGGTAGGCACTCCTCCCACTCCTTGATGTTCTTCTTTCTCAACACACGTAGTAGAGTGGAGAGCGTGCGGTTGGTCACCTCCGTTTGGCCGTCGGTTTGTGGATGGTATGCCGAAGAGAACAAAAGCTTGATTCCGAGCTTGGCGCACAATGTCTTCCAAAAGTAACTCAAGAACTTGACGTCGCGGTCCGAGACAATCGTCTTTGGCACTCCATGAAGGCGCAAGATTTCCCTACAAAACAAATTTGCAACATGTGAAGCATCGTCTATCTAGTTGCAAGGAATGAAATCTGCCATTTTGGAGAATCGGTCCACAACAACAAAAACGGAATCCTTGCCATTTCGAGTTCTAGGCAAACCAAGCACAAAGTCCATGCTAATGTCTTCCCATGGGTGATATGGAATTGGAAGTGGCATATAGAGGCCATGAGATTGAGCTTTGGACTTAGCTTTGCGACATGTAGAGCATCGGTTGGTGAAGCGGTTGACGTCGCGGAACATCTTGGGCCAAAAGTAGTTCTTGGAGAGCGTAGCAAATGTATTGTCGCGTCCAAAGTGTCCCATGAGTCCGCCTGCATGAGATTCCTGCAAAAGCAACAAGCGAAGAGAGGACTCGGGGATGCAAAGTTTGTTAGCTCTCATAAGATATCCATCTTTGATGTAGTATCGATCCCAAGAAGTATGCGTCAAACACTTGGCATAAGGAATAGAAAATGTAGGATCATGCTCATACAAGTCTTTTATATGCTCAAAGCCAATGACATTTAACTCATGTTGATTAACAAGCATCCATATACGGGAAAGTGCATCCGCCACAACATTTTCCTTACCTTTAATATACTTGATGACATAAGGAAACGACTCAATGAACTCACTCCATTTAGCATGACGCTTGTTCAACTTAGTTTGACCCTTAAGGTATTTAAGCATTTCATGGTCGGTATGGATGATGAACTCATGAGGGCGTAGGTAATGTTCACATTCATGCAAAACTCGCACCAAAGCATATAGCTTTTTGTCATAGATAGGGTAATTGAGTTGCGCTCCGGAGAGTTTCTCACTAAAATAAGCAATTGGGCGCTTCTCTTGCGTTAACACACCTCCTATGCCATTACCACTCGCATCGCAGTGAATTTCGAAAGGTTTGTCAAAGTTGGCTAATGCAAGCACGGGAGCATGAGTAAGCAAATTCTTAAGCTCATTGAAAGCGATATCTTCAGATGTTCCCCAAACAAACGATGCATTTTTCTTACTCAAAGCATGCAAAGGTGAAGCAATGGTGCTAAAATCCTTCACAAATCTGCGATAGAAACCGGCTAAACCAAGAAAACTACGCACTTGTTGCAAATTGGTTGGTTGGGGCCAAGTTTTAATAGCATTGATCTTAGATTCATCGACATGAACACCCCTAGAAGATACTACAAAACCCAAGAAAACAAGCTTATCAACACCAAAGAGGCATTTTTCCATATTAGCATAAAGTTGCTCTTTTCGAAGAGTTTGTAGCACGGTGCGAAGGTGGGTGACATGCTCTTTGAGAGATTTGCTAATCACAAGGATATCATCAAAGTAGACAACAACAAATTCACCAATGTAAGGGCGAAACACGTAATGCATAAGACGCATGAAAGTACCGGGTGCTTCCGACAAACCCATAGGCATGACTAACCACACATATAGACCAAACTTTGTTTTGAAAGCGGTTTTCCATTCATCACCCTCTTGTATGCGGATTTGATAGTAACCACTTTTAAGATCAATTTTGGAAAAGATAGTGGCACCGCAAAGTTCATCAAGCATATCATCAAGGCGTGGAATGGGATACCTATAACGAACGGTGATAGCATTGATAGGTCTACAATTGGAACACATGTGAAAGCTACCGTCTCGTTTTGGCACAAGAATGACCGGTACGGCACAAGGACTCAAACTTTCACGCACATGTCCATGGTCTATGAGATGCTTTACATGCCTTTGAATTTCTTTGGTTTCTTCGGGGTTGACGCGGTAGGGCGCTTTGTTTGGAAGCGGCGCTCCGGGGATGAGATCAATTCGGTGCTCAATGCCTCGTAGTGGAGGTAGACCCGGAGGTAGCTCATCGGGGAAAACATCTTGGAATTCCTGCAATAAAGAAGATAACACCAAAGGTAGATCGTGAGAGTTGTTAGTCTTTGGTGCCTCATCCTTGCATAATAGGACATAGTGTAGGACACTTGATGGGTTCTCACACACTTCTCTCATCTCACGTTTGGTGGCAAATAGGACTAAGTTTTTCTTGTCGCTCATCGTGGAGGCACTCAATTTGGGCTTGTGGCGCTCACTCTCTTTTTGGTGGTTCACTCTCTCACTATTCTCTCCACGATGGGTGTTTTGCTTGTCGGCGAGCACTTGTCTTGGAGACATAGGACGTAGCACAAACTCTTTCCCTTTCATCTTGAACCTATAGTGATTTAGGGCGGAACCCTATATAGCCGATCTTTCACGAAAGGAGCGGCTCCCAACTAAGAACACGAAGAACACGAGGGGAAACACGAGGGGAAGACACGAGAGAATCACTCAAAGCAACAAGAACAATCACACATGTGCTAGATCCTCGAAACACAAAGAGATACACGATCCAAATCCAACAAGGGACGATACATAGGTAACCGGTTCTTCTCCGAAAGGAGGTCTTGAGGGGGGCCACCCAAGAGGGGGTCTTGAATCCAACGTGGATTGTCTTCGAAGAGGGGCCGCAGTCTCTCTCGAGGAGGAGATCCGTATGGATGAACAATGCTCTATCTCACATATGAGCTAAACCAATGCTAACCCTCGAAAGATGGAGGAGAAAGAGTATATATAGTCTAGGGAGTTGAAGGGGTACACGGGCCTCGGCCCTTACTGTGCGCAGATAGAGGTGGCCGGATGTCCGGGCGACGGACCGGATGACCGGGCTGGGGGCCGGATGTCCGGGGCTTCAGGAGAGGCCGGATGACCGGCTGGGGGCCGGATGTCCGGGGCTTCAGGAGAGGCCGGATGTCCGGGCTAGGGGCCGGATGTCCGGGCTAGAGGGCAAAACTTCTGGATGTTCTGTACCGTGGCGCCGGATGTCCGGGCTTTTGGCCGGATTTCCGGGCTGGACGCCGGATGTCCGGGCTGGACGCCGGATGTCCGGGCCCTGTAGGCTTGGGCGTCTGGGCTGCTGCTGCTGTGGTTGCTCCAGGGGCCGGATGTTCGAGGCCTGGAAGGTGAACTTGCCCGTTTCCGTTGGTTCTCTTCATCCATGGACTTGGCGGCTTGTCCGTCTTCACGTGCATCCTCGGGAGGCTCCTCTTGACACCTAATCATGCATAGCATATCGGGCTTAGGTAGTAGCCATGTCTCGAGTGGATCATATGTGATATCACTAAGGAAGGAAGTCACCTCGTTCTCGAGAGCTCTAGTTCGTGCTCGTGTCATAGGTCCTCTTGGCTCTTGATGAGACGATGGTAGGTCCATGGGGATGACCGTAGGATGCTCCGCATCATCTCCCCTCCCTTGGGAAAGATCCGACCTCGGATCGAAATCCTCATCACCATGGTACGGGGATAGATCTTTGATGTTGAAGATGTCGCTCACGGAGTACTTGTCGCGTGGGATGTCGATCTTGTATGCGTTGTTGTTGTAGCGTGCAAGCACCTTGAAGGGTCCATCCGCTCGGGGTAGTAGCTTGGACTTGCGTTCCTTGGGGAAGCGATCCTTGCGAAGGTGTAGCCACACAAGATCTCCAACATTGAACATCATGGGTTGCTTGTTGATGTTGAGCTTGGTCGCGAGTCGTTGTACCTGGCGCTCGATGGTGTTTCTTGTATCTTCGTGCATCTTCTTGAGGAAGTTGAATCGGGCACTCGCGTCCATGTTTGTGCGCTCTTGTAGCGGTAGAGGTAGAATGTCCAATGGAGACAATGGGTTGAAGCCATAGACGACCTCGAAGGGGGACTTGCCGGTAGTCGAATATCTTGCACGATTGTAGGCGTACTCGGCGATGGGTAGGCACTCCTCCCACTCCTTGATGTTCTTCTTTATCAACACGCGTAGTAGTGTGGAGAGCGTGCGGTTTGTCACCTCCGTTTGGGCGTCGGTTTGTGGATGGTATGCCGAAGAGAACAAAAGCTTGATTCCGAGCTTGGCGCACGATGTCTTCCAAAAGTAACTCAAGAACTTGACGTCGCGGTCCGAGACAATCGTCTTTGGCACTCCATGAAGGCGCAAGATTTCCCTACAAAACAAATTTGCAACATGTGAAGCATCGTCTATCTTGTTGCAAGGAATGAAATGTGCGATTTTGGAGAATCGGTCCAGAACAACAACAATGGAATCCTTGCCATTACGAGTTCTAGGCAAACCAAGCACAAAGTCCATGCTAATGTCTTCCCATGGGTGATATGGAATTGGAAGTGGCATATAGAGGCCATGAGATTGAGCTTTGGACTTAGCTTTGCGACATGTAGAGCATCGGTTGGTCACGCGATTGACGTCGCGGAACGTCTTTGGCCAAAAGTAGTTCTTGGAGAGCGTAGCAAATGTCTTGTCGCGTCCAAAGTGTCCCATGAGTCCGCCTCCATGAGATTCCTGCAAAAGCACCAAGCGAAGAGAGGACTCGGGGATGCAAAGTTTGTTAGCTCTCATAAGATATCCATCTTTGATGTAGTATCGATCCCAAGAAGTATGCGTCAAACACTTGGCATAAGGAATAGAAAATGTAGGATCATGCTCATACAAGTCTTTTATATGCTCAAAGCCAATGACATTTAACTCAAGTTGACTAACAAGCATGCATATACGGGTAAGTGCATCCGCCACAACATTTTCCTTACCTTTAATATACTTGATGACATAAGGAAACGACTCAATGAACTCACTCCATTTAGCATGACACTTGTTCAACTTAGTTTGACCCTTAAGGTATTTAAGCGTTTCATGGTCGGTATGGATGATGAACTCATGAGGGCGTAGGTAATGTTCGCATTCATGCAAAATTCGCACCAAAGCATATAGCTCTTTGTCATAGATAGGGTAATTGAGTTGCGCTCCGGAGAGTTTCTCACTAAAATAAGCAATTGGGCGCTTCTCTTGCGTTAACACACCTCCTATGCCATTACAACTAGCATCGCAATGAATTTCGAAAGGTTTGTCAAAGTTGGGTAATGCAAGCACGGGAGCATGAGTAAGCAAATTCTTAAGCTCATTGAAAGCGATATCTTGAGATGTTCCCCAAACAAATGGTGCATTTTTCTTACTCAAAGCATGCAAAGGTGAAGCAATGGTGCTAAAATCCTTCACAAATCTGCGATAGAAACCGGCTAAACCAAGAAAACTACGCACTTGTTGCAAATTGGTTGGTTGGGGCCAAGTTTTAATAGCATTGATCTTAGATTCATCAACATGAACACCCCTAGAAGATACTACAAAACCCAAGAAAACAAGCTTATCAACACCAAAGAGGCATTTTTCCATATTAGCATAAAGTTGCTCTTTTCGAAGAGTTTGTAGAACGGTGCGAAGGTGGGTGACATGCTCTTTGAGAGATTTGCTAATCACAAGGATATCATCAAAGTAGACAACAACAAATTCACCAATGTAAGGGCGAAACACGTAATGCATAAGACGCATGAAAGTACCGGGTGCTTCCGACAAACCCATAGGCATGACTAACCACACATATAGACCAAACTTTGTTTTGAAAGCAGTTTTCCATTCATCACCCTCTTGTATGCGGATTTGATAGTAACCACTTTTAAGATCAATTTTGGAAAAGATAGTGGCACCGCAAAGTTCATCAAGCATATCATCAAGGCGTGGAATGGGATACCTATAACGAACGGTGATAGCATTGATAGGTCTACAATCGGAACACATGTGAAAGCTACCGTCTCGTTTTGGCACAAGAATGACCGGTACGGCACAAGGACTCAAACTTTCACGCACATGTCCATGGTCTATGAGATGCTTTACATGCCTTTGAATTTCTTTGGTTTCTTCGGGGTTGACGCGGTAGGGCGCTTTGTTTGGAAGCGGCGCTCCGGGGATGAGATCAATTCGGTGCTCAATGCCTCGTAGTGGAGGTAGACCCGGAGGTAGCTCATCGGGGAAAACATCTTGGAATTCCTGCAATAAAGAAGATAACACCAAAGGTAGATCGTGAGAGTTGTTAGTCTTTGGTGCCTCATCCTTGCACAATAGGACATAGTGTAGGACACTTGATGGGTTCTCACACACTTCTCTCATCTCACGTTTGGTGGCAAATAGGACTAAGTTTTTCTTGTCGCTCATCGTGGAGGCACTCAATTTGGGCTTGTGGCGCTCACTCTCTTTTTGGTGGTTCACTCTCTCACTATTCTCTCCACGATGGGTGTTTTGCTTGTCGGCGAGCACTTGGCTTGGAGACATAGGACGTAGCACAAACTCTTTCCCTTTCATCTTGAACCTATAGTGATTTAGGCGGAACCCTATATAGCCGTTCTTTCACGAAAGGAGCGGCTCCCAACTAAGAACACGAAGAACACGAGGGGAAACACGAGGGGAAGACACGAGAGAATCACTCAAACCAACAAGAACAATCACACATGTGCTAGATCCTCGAAACACAAAGAGATACACGATCCAAATCCAACAAGGGACGATACATAGGTAACCGGTTCTTCTCCGAAAGGAGGTCTTGAGGGGGGCCACCCAAGAGGGGGTCTTGAATCCAACGTGGATCGTCTCCGAAGAGGGGCCGCAGTCTCTCTCGAGGAGGAGATCCGTATGGATGAACAATGCTCGATCTCACATATGAGCTAAACCAATGCTAACCCTCAAAAGATGGAGGAGAAAGAGTATATATAGTCTAGGGAGTTGAAGGGGCACACGGGCCTCGGCCCTTACTGTGCGCAGATAGAGGTGGCCGGATGTCCGGGCGACGGGCCGGATGACCGGGCTGGGGGCCGGATGTCCGGGGCTTCAGGAGAGGCCGGATGTCCGGGCTAGGGGCCGGACGTCCGGGCTAGAGGGCAAAACTTCTGGATGTTCTGTACCGTGGCGCCGGATGTCCGGGCTTTTGGCCGGATTTCCGGGCTGGACGCCGGATGTCCGGGCTGGACGCCGGATGTCCGGGCCCTGTAGGCTTGGGCGTCTGGGCTGCTGCTGCTGTGGTTGCTCCAGGGGCCGGATGTTCGGGGCCTGGAAGGTGAACTTGCCCGTTTCCGTTGGTTCTCTTCATCCATGGACTTGGCGGCTTGTCCGTCTTCACGTGCATCCTCGGGAGGCTCCTCTTGACACCTAATCATGCATAGCATATCGGACTTAGGTAGTAGCCATGTCTCGAGTGGATCATATGTGATATCACTAAGGAAGGAAGTCACCTCGTTCTCGAGAGCTCTAGCTCGTGCTCGTGTCATAGGTCCTCTTGGCTCTTGATGAGACGATGGTAGGTCCATGGGGATGACCGTAGGATGCTCCGCATCATCTCCCCTCCCTTGGGAAAGATCCGACCTCAGATCGAAATCCTCATCACCATGGTACGGGGATAGATCTTTGATGTTGAAGATGTCGCTCACGGAGTACTTGTCGCGTGGGATGTCGATCTTGTATGCGTTGTTGTTGTAGCGTGCAAGCACCTTGAAGGGTCCATCCGCTCGGGGTAGTAGCTTGGACTTGCGTTCCTTGGGGAAGCGATCCTTGCGAAGGTGTAGCCACACAAGATCTCCAACATTGAACATCATGGGTTGCTTGTTGATGTTGAGCTTGGTCGCGAGTCGTTGTACTTGGCGCTCGATGGTGTTTCTTGTATCTTCGTGCATCTTCTTGAGGAAGTTGAATCGGGCACTCGCGTCCATGTTTGTGCGCTCTTGTAGCGGTAGAGGTAGAATGTCCAATGGAGACAATGGGTTGAAGCCATAGACGACCTCGAAGGGGGACTTGCCGGTAGTCGAATATCTTGCACGATTGTAGGCGTACTCGGCGATGGGTAGGCACTCCTCCCACTCCTTGATGTTCTTCTTTATCAACACGCGTAGTAGTGTGGAGAGCGTGCGGTTTGTCACCTCCGTTTGGGCGTCGGTTTGTGGATGGTATGCCGAAGAGAACAAATGCTTGATTCCGAGCTTGGCGCACGTCTTCCAAAAGTAACTCAAGAACTTGACGTCACGGTCCGAGACAATCGTCTTTGGCACTCCATGAAGGCGCAAGATTTCCCTACAAAACAAATTTGCAACATGTGAAGCATCGTCTATCTTGTTGCAAGGAATGAAATGTGTGATTTTGGAGAATCGGTCCAGAACAACAACAATGGAATCCTTGCCATTACGAGTTCTAGGCAAACCAAGCACAAAGTCCATGCTAATGTCTTCCCATGGGTGATATGGAATTGGAAGTGGCATATAGAGGCCATGAGATTGAGCTTTGGACTTAGCTTTGCGACATGTAGAGCATCGGTTGGTCAAGCGATTGACGTCGCGGAACATCTTTGGCCAAAAGTAGTTCTTGGAGAGCGTAGCAAATGTCTTGTCGCGTCCAAAGTGTCCCATGAGTCCGCCTCCATGAGATTCCTGCAAAAGCAACAAGCGAAGAGAGGACTCGGGGATGCAAAGTTTGTTAGCTCTCATAAGATATCCATCTTTGATGTAGTATCGATCCCAAGAAGTATGCGTCAAACACTTGGCATAAGGAATAGAAAATGTAGGATCATGCTCATACAAGTCTTTTATATGCTCAAAGCCAATGACATTTAACTCAAGTTGACTAACAAGCATGCATATACGGGAAAGTGCATCCGCCACAACATTTTCCTTACCTTTAATATACTTGATGACATAAGGAAACGACTCAATGAACTCACTCCATTTAGCATGACGCTTGTTCAACTTAGTTTGACCCTTAAGGTATTTAAGCGTTTCATGGTCGGTATGGATGATGAACTCATGAGGGCGTAGGTAATGTTCGCATTCATGCAAAATTCGCACCAAAGCATATAGCTCTTTGTCATAGATAGGGTAATTGAGTTGCGCTCCGGAGAGTTTCTCACTAAAATAAGCAATTGGGCGCTTCTCTTGCGTTAACACACCTCCTATGCCATTACCACTAGCATCGCAATGAATTTCGAAAGGTGTGTCAAAGTTGGGTAATGCAAGCACGGGAGCATGAGTAAGCAAATTCTTAAGCTCATTGAAAGCGATATCTTGAGATGTTCCCCAAACAAATGGTGCATTTTTCTTACTCAAAGCATGCCAAGGTGAAGCAATGGTGCTAAAATCCTTCACAAATCTACGATAGAAACCGGCTAAACCAAGAAAACTACGCACTTGTTGCAAATTGGTTGGTTGGGGCCAAGTTTTAATAGCATTGATCTTAGATTCATCAACATGAACACCCCTAGAAGATACTACAAAACCCAAGAAAACAAGCTTATCAACACCAAAGAGGCATTTTTCCATATTAGCATAAAGTTGCTCTTTTCGAAGAGTTTGTAGCACGGTGCGAAGGTGGGTGACATGCTCTTTGAGAGATTTGCTAATCACAAGGATATCATCAAAGTAGACAACAACAAATTCACCAATGTAAGGGCGAAACACGTAATGCATAAGATGCATGAAAGTACCGGGTGCTTCCGACAAACCCATAGGCATGACTAACCACACATATAGACCAAACTTTGTTTTGAAAGCGGTTTTCCATTCATCACCCTCTTGTATGCGGATTTGATAGTAACCACTTTTAAGATCAATTTTGGAAAAGATAGTGGCACCGCAAAGTTCATCAAGCATATCATCAAGGCGTGGAATGGGATACCTATAACGAACGGTGATAGCATTGATAGGTCTACAATCGGAACACATGTGAAAGCTACCGTCTCGTTTTGGCACAAGAATGACCGGTACGGCACAAGGACTCAAACTTTCACGCACATGTCCATGGTCTATGAGATGCTTTACATGCCTTTGAATTTCTTTGGTTTCTTCGGGGTTGACGCGGTAGGGCGCTTTGTTTGGAAGCGGCGCTCCGGGGATGAGATCAATTCGGTGCTCAATGCCTCGTAGTGGAGGTAGACCCGGAGGTAGCTCATCGGGGAAAACATCTTGGAATTCCTGCAATAAAGCAGATAATACCAAAGGTAGATCGTGAGAGTTGTTAGTTTTTGGTGCCTCATCCTTGCACAATAGGACATAGTGTAGGACACTTGATGGGTTCTCACACACTTCTCTCATCTCACGTTTGGTGGCAAATAGGACTAAGTTTTTCTTGTCGCTCATCGTGGAGGCACTCAATTTGGGCTTGTGGCGCTCACTCTCTTTTTGGTGGTTCACTCTCTCACTATTCTCTCCACGATGGGTGTTTTGCTTGTCGGCGAGCACTTGGCTTGGAGACATAGGACGTAGCACAAACTCTTTCCCTTTCATCTTGAACCTATAGTGATTTGTACGCCCATTGTGAATGACACCTCGGTCAAATTGCCATGGCCGTCCAAGAAGGAGGTGGCACATGGTCATCGGAAGGACATCACACTCCAAAGTGTCTTCATAGGCGCCGATCTTGAAATAGACTTGTACTCTCTGCTCGACTTGTATGGTGCCGATGTCGCTTAGCCATTGAACCTTGTAGGGGTGCGGGTGCTTCATCTTGACCAATTTGAGTTTGGAGCATAGTTCTTCACTTGCCAAGTTATGGCAACTCCCTCCATCGATGATGACCTTGATGGACCGTCCATTGATGCCGGCCTTTGTGTGGAAGATATGGCATCTTTGATCTTCGTCTTGTTGATGTTGAAGAGTCAAGACCTTGGAGACAACAAGAGCGGGACTTGAGTCTTCTTCACAAAAGATGTGATCATCTTCTTCTTGATTGTTCACTTGTCGGTGCATGGCCACTTGCTCAAGAGCTTCCAGTTCTCCTTCACTCATGGAGTCGTAGGTGCCGTCGTCGTTGAGGATCATGGTGCGCTTGTTTGTGCACTCGAAGGACTTGTGGCCTCGGCCTCCGCATGTGAAACATTTGATGGAACTTGTCTTGATGGTCTCATCGGTTGGAGTAGATGATGATGAAGCTTTCGGCTTGAAGTTGCTTGTAGTAGGAGGACGACTTGAGCTTGTCGAAGCTTTCTTGTAACTTGACTTGTCGCCATTGCTCGTGGTGGGAGTCGTCGAAGCTTGATTGTTCGAGAGGCCTTAGGACTTGGATGACAACTTGGCATACTTGAAGTCGTCTTGTACTTGCCGTTCCGCTTTGGTAGCTTGATGCACTAGCTCGATGAGGTTCGAGTATGGTTGGAAGTCGGCAATCTTCTTGATATGGTGATTGAGTCCATTCAAGAAACGTGCCATAGTTTGCTCATCATCTTCTTTGACATTGGCTCGTATCATGGCAATCTCCATTTCCTTGTAGTACTCTTCAACGCTCTTGGTTCCTTGCTTGAGTTGTTGGAGTTTCTTGAAGAGGTTGCGGTTGTAGTAGTTTGGCACGAATCGTGCTCTCATGACATCCTTCATTTGTGCCCAAGTGGTGATGGGTGGTTCACCTCTTGCTGCATGGCGCTCAATGACTTGTTCCCACCAAATGAGGACGTAGTCTTGGAATTCGAGGGATGCCATTGCGATCTTCTTCTCTTCTTCGTAGTTGTGCAAGCGGAAGATTTTGTCAACCTTCAATGCCCATGATATGTACTCTTCGGGGTCATTGCTTCCGATAAACTTGGGCATGGTGAACTTTAGCTTGCCATAGCATTGCTCTTCGTTGTGTTGGGGTCGGGGATGATGACGCCCATGTCGTTGAGGATTGACAATCTCATGTTGTGCTTGGCAAGGAGGGTTGTCTTCCTCATGTTGCTCTTGGCGAGGAGGGTTGTCGATCTCATGTTGCTCTTGGCGAGGAGGGGGTCCATTGTCTTCTTGCTCTCGATGGACTTGACGTTCTTGTCTCGCTTGAGGAGAAACTTGTCTATCTTGACGAGGAGCTTGTCGATCTTGACGAGGGGCTTGACGATGCACACGTGCTTGGTAAATCCTTTCTTGAGCTTCGTCGCGAAGTGCTTCTTGATGTAGTCGAGCTTGTCGGCCTCGATTGGCTACGGCACGACTTGAGTCTTGAAGAGCACGTTGCGCCTCAAGTGCTTGAGCTTCACGTAGTTGTCGTTCTTGACGTTGCGCCTCGGCGTCTTGTGCATCTTGATGTTGTCGCGCTCGCTCCTCTTGTTCTTGTTGTCGTTGGCGTTGCCGTTCTTGTGCTTGTGCGAAAGCAGCTTGGTTGTGACGATGTCGATGCTCTTGAGAGTCGGTGTCGTGTAGAGGATTGCGGTTAGCTTGACGGTCTTGACGCGCGGCACGAGGAAGAGTGTTCGATGTCGGTGTACTTGAACCGGAGATGGTGTCGTCGTAGTGTCGACTTGAGCGGCTCCGTCTTGACAAGGACGAAGTTGTAGAAGAGTGGAACATCATGGTTCGGATATCTTCTTTGAGGGAACTCATGGATGTGTCGAAGTAGTCTCTTGTACGTTGCTCAGATTGTCGTAGATCGGTGGCGAGGTTGTCGATGCGATCGCCCAAAGCAAGTTGTTCTTGATGCAAAGCTCGGTGTGCACCAAATAGTTGAGTCTTGGTGACGTAGGATGACATGTCGTCGTCTTGCTCCAAGAAGAGTGGATTGGTAGAAGTACTTGGCCTATCCATCATTTCAAACAAAGATATGTGAGTGGGAGAAAGAGAAGAACCAATACCAAAGGTACCTTGACCGATGTTGAAAATGGATCAAAGATCACTCCAATGTGTACCAAGGAAATAACACAATTGGTACCGTTTCTTGTCGGTTCTCACACCTACACAAATAAAAGCTTATGGTGGAGCTTGGTTAGGATGGTGGCACAAAATTTGATGCAATTGTAAGTGAGACTCAATAATGTTGGAAAAGATTCACAAATTTGCAAATGCAACAAGTAGACCAATAGCAAGATATGGTACACGGAAACACACACGCAAATAGATAAGTGGGGTTGGGCAACCAAGGGTGAGCCCAAATGTGGAATCCACCAAGCTGCTCTTGTTGCACAACACTAGAGAGACGCTAGCACGATTGCACAATAGGCGGATACGAACTTGTGCACAACCTACTAAGCAAAAATGCAACGACTTCTATCCCAAGTATGCTATATGTATGATGTTTCTATGCTTTGATCCAAGATGATCGAGTATGACAATCTTAATGTTGTATGATGCTATGGTTCTTGCTTATAAGCTCTTTGCTTATCGTTCTCCTTTTTGCTTAAAAGCTTGTTTGGCTCCTTGTTGTTTGAGCTCTTTTCTCATGCAATGCTTCACGAACCAAGATAGCAATTGTGTATGCGAAGACAACTTTTGTGACACAAGAGATGATACCAAGATATGCAACTCAATGATGGTATGTATGCTATGTGAAGTATGAACACTAATGTGCACAAGTCACGTTGCCGGCAATACTCAAAGGCTAGTCTCGATGGGTAAGCTACGCAAAAGTAAGGCCATGGGTTTATCAATGCAAATGCAAGAGAGTATGATGATATCGCTATACCAAGATGATATGAAGGTGAAGGTGATACCAATGTAGCCATTCGTAGTAGTCCTTGGCGAAGATGAGCGGTGGTGATGTTGTTGCCGAACCGTACCTAGATAGCCGAAACACAATAGGACACGGAAACCACAACTCAAATTATCAAAACAAAATGGGTCAAAATTGTCGGAGTTGGTAGCGGGAAAGGCTATGGTGGTGCTATGCGGAAATGGTGGTGGTATGCGGAAGTGTATGTGGGCTCCGGAACAAAATTGGACAAAAGTTAGGCGGTAAACGGAGTGGAGGATGGAGTTGATGCTGTCAGGGGCCGGATGTCCGGGCCGGGCCGGATGTCCAGGCTGGTCGGGCCGGATGTCCGGGCTCGGGATCCGTGGATGAACACCGCGTGGAGAGGTCAAATCCGGGGCAAAAATTCGGAGGAATTTGTCGATGAAAATTGGGGAAAAGATGGGGAAAAGCTAGATCTACTTGCAACACACGAAATCCGCGGATCAAATCCAACAAAACTTCATCACACCAACAAATCACAAAAAAAATTGGGGCTATTTTTGGAGGGGATTTTTGAATTAGGACTAAAACAACAAAATCAAGCTAGAAAACAAAGAGGGGAAGCTCCGAAATCGTGATCAACGTGGCTCATGATACCAAGATGATGTAGGGTAGAACCCTAGAGGGCTGATCTTTCACGAAAGGAGCGGATCCCGCGAAGAACACAAAGGGAAAAACACAAAAGGGAAGAGAGGAAACACTCAAACCAACAAGGTATAGTCACACATATGCTAGATCCAAGTACACATAGAGATCACACGGTCCAATTCCAACAAAGGACGATACATAGGGTAACCGGTTCTTATCCGTGAGGAGGTCTTGAGGTCTTCCCGTAAGGGGTCTTGAATCCAAGTGGATCTTCTCCAAAGAAGTGTCGGTCCCTGGTGGTGGAGTAGATCCAGATGGATGAGCGAGGCTCTATCTCACATATGAGCTATCACAACGCTAACCCTAACTAGGAGGAGGTGGAGGAGTATATATAGTCTAGGTCCACGAAGGGGTAAGTGGGAGAGGGATACATGGGCCTCGGGCCCGATCTCTGTATGCAGACAGGTACCTGAAGTCTGTTGGGGACCGGTCGTCCGGTGGCTCGTGGGCTTCCGGACGCCCGGTGGTCACCGGACTTCCGCTATTTCCGTTCTGTGAAGGTGGCGCCGGACGTCCGGTGGCTTCGGACTTCCGCTAATTTTGGCTCGGTTGTGGTGGCGCTGGATGTCCGGTCCTGGTCGGTCGTCCGCTTGCTGGGAGGTGTGACCTGTTGTCCGGTCCTAGCCGGACGTCTGATCGCTGTAGCTTGCGTTGGCTGGGACTTGGGCAGGTTGGGCTTCAGGCGATGGACGTCCGGTCCGGACCGGTCGTCCGGTTGTTGTAGCTTTCGTGGCAGCTCTTCCTCTTGTCCTTCGCACTTGGTGTCCTCACCGTCTTGTCCGTTGGATGTAGATGTTCCGTGGCTTTCCTCCAAGTACCTGATCACACATAGTGTTTCCGCTTGAGGTAGCAGCCATGTCTCATGTATAGAAAGTGGTAGTTTGGAAAGGAGCGAGTTCACCTTATCTTCGATAGCCTTTGCTCGGGCTCTTGTCATTGGTCCAAGTGGTGCCGTGGGAGACGTAGGTAGTTCCATGGGGATGACCTTGGGATGCTCCGCATCAGCCAGGGCCTCCCCCGCACCGCATGGAGCAAGGCGTTGCACGGAGGTAGGTCCTCTGCCGGGGAAGGCGCCGGTGAGCCCTTCCCCCGGCAGAGGGCCCGCGGTCGCTGAGGGCGTCGCTAGCGTCCCCCTTACCCCTAGGTCTCGTCCTAGTTTCCGAACGCCCCAACGATGGTTGGGGGAGGCAGAGGGCGGGGCCCTCGTTAGGAGACATGAAGCAAGGCTCACGCCTGTGAAGGTCTCCCCTCGTGACACTCTCACTGATGAGGACATCAATACCATTGTTACACCCACAGCCCCTGCTGCTATACATACTCGACCAATTACTAGAGCTCGCGCACGCCAATTAAATTACCAGGTACTTTCGTTTCTTGGTAATGATTCTAATGTTCATGAGAATATGATGCTGCCTAAATTGGATACATTTGTTTTGCTTACAAATGAAGGGCCTAGCTTTGAGAAGGATGAACATTGCAGCAAGAACAAGCATGGAGATGATGGCATGCGCATGGGGAACAAGAACGGAGTTACAAGTGATGATTTCAGGACGTTGAAGCCACCATAATGCGTGCATGAAGCCTTGGACGAAATATACAAGATGCTACTTCATAACTTTCGTCCAGAGGCTATTCTAGGTGCTGCGTCACCTTATTATTGGGCCAGGCCCATGTAATTTCTAAATACTTGAGTATAGGCTGTTTTTAGAGTCCGTATGTGTGGGGAAACAAGAGATAGGGTTGGTTTCGGACCCCTTCCCCAAGGGCCACGAAATTCCCCCCTCTTCCTCCATATATACAGCCCTTAGGCCGTCGTTTAGACTTTTGGGTTTTGTTTAGATTAAAAGTTCGCCATAGCTGCAACTTCGCGTACTTCGTTTGTGTTCAACGACCAGACAAAGGCGTCACAGAACCCCACCTTGATCAATAAAGCTTTCATCTTATATTCGCAATATCCAGATTGCAATCTCAGTTTCTTGCTTGTTCTTTGTTTGCTCGCAGGAAACAGACCCTCGTGGTCAGGTTGATCGTGCTCCGGTGTGGTCAATAACCTCTCGGAGTTGGTTTAGCGATTGGTAAGGCGCGACGTCATCGCACGTTCATAGTCGGATCGTCAAAGTCGACTTCCACCAAAGCGATATCCATCATCTCATCGAAAGACGGGACACCTTTGCACGTCGCCGCTGCCATATATCACCACCGCATCATCATCATCGCTACTGCCATATACCACCACCGCACCAACTTCATCGCCGCTGCCATATACCACCACCACATATTCACCGCCAATCCGAGTCCATATACGCCACCACATATCCGCCGCCATCACGCCAATCCGAGTACACCTGCAACATATATCCGCCACCAGTCCGAGTTCCACCAGATTCATCTCCGCCACCAGTCCTAGTCCAAGTCCAATATTTTGTTACTCTGTTTTGGATTTCCAGATCACGCCGTACTCCGAGTCGTGACAGAGAAGGACTCCCAAACTTTTGTGTTACCCGTAGTAGAAAAATAGTTCCAGTTTCAAAAAAATAATAAGTCTGGAAAATTCTGGCTAGGCAGTTTTTAGACCATTTGTAGACTTTTTCGAAAAAAAATTTGTTGCGGAGCAAAAAAAGTGCAAAAAAAAGTGAAAAAAATTCAGAGTGTGCTCCTCCCTTGTTTACGTGCAGCGCCGTGATTTTGTTAGTGTTCTAGGTCGCGTCTCTAGCACGGTCTAGCCTAGGACCAGCACAGTACCGTCGTTGAGCGTTTATTCAACTTTGCATATCTGAATTGATTATTGCTGACCCTTTTTGCTACCGTATTATAAGCCTTCCCAGCTCCACATACATCTACGTCGTGCGTTTGACTCTCCCTGGTAATCGCTCTATCCAAGCTTTGAGAGTTTTGACTACAACGGTTGCCGATCACGACCTGCTGCTGGGTAAGAACTGGTAAGAATTTGAGATTCGCTTGAAGGATTTGTGACACACCACCATCACCACCACTTCCTAGTAGTTTGTAGGATCATATTCTTTTGTGTTTCTATTGCTGCTAACCATGGCAGGATCACAAGCCGATGAGACTGATTGGGAGAACATGACGAACAAGGGGTTGCGTGATAAATTTCAGCAAATGATAAGTGGCCAGGTGGGAGATGTGCTAAACAGATTTGAAGAGGCTATGGAGAAGATAGATGCCGTGGAGAAGTCGTTTGAGACAAAGCTGGATAACAGGTTTAATGAATTGCTCAAGCGTCTTCCCCAATCACCACCGGCTGCACCTGTCGCACCTCTACAACAACAACAACCACATCTCCAACGCCGCCTTCCAAATCAAGTGGGACGAGTACAGCGCGTTCCAATTGAGACTGGTCAAAATTCGGGTGCCGCTGCACCTACTTTTGATGCTTCTTTGGCTCCTGCTACTGCGGCGGCTGAGGAGGATGACGATTATGCGGGCGATTATGAGGATGAGGTTGATCGAAATCAGAACTACGTGCAGCCACCAGCACCACCTCCAGCAGGTCGACCTCAGGTATATATTCGCAACGGTAGGCCTGCACCACCACCTCAGGTACGAGATCATGACCATGTTCCTAAACTGAAATTGAATATTCCATCGTTTGAGGGTAGATACATTCCTGATGTATATCTTACTTGGGAGTTAGAAACTGAACAACGTTTTACATGTTTACAATATCCCGAGGAGAGACGGGTTGCTGCTGCTGTTTGTGCTTTCACTAGTTTTGCATGTGTATGGTGGTCTGAACATTGTAGATTATATCCTATTCCAGCTACTTGGGCTCCTTTGAAAACTGCTATGCGTACTCGTTGGGTTCCACCATATTATCAATGTGAATTGCTTCAAAAACTGCAGCGTTTACGACAAGGGAAAAATTCTGTAGAAGAATATTACCAGGAATTACAAACTGGCATGATTAGATGTGGTATTGTTGAGGGGAATGAAGCTATGCTTGCACGTTTTATGGGTGGTTTAAATAGAGAGATTCAGACCATTCTAGAGTATAAGGAGTATACTAATATCACTCGTTTATTCCATCTTGCTTGTAAAGCTGAATGTGAAGTGCAGGATCGACAAGCATTGGCGCGAACTAACTTTTCTGCAGGTCGACCTTCATCATGGACACCGCGTGCATCTTCTACTTCCACTGCACCAGCACCTCCATCAGGTTCCACCTCCAGCCGTGATACAAGAAAGCAGGCACGACCACCACTAGCTGCCAAGAGCGCACCTGACGGGCCTGCACAGAGCTCTTCTTCCATGGCATCAACAGGGCACACAAGTGATATTATTTGTCGTCGTTGTAAGGGAAGAGGACATTATGCGCGAGAATGCAAATCTCAGCGTGTAATGATTGCTATTGAGGATGGTGGGTATGAGTCCGCTAGTGACTATGATGAGGAGACTTTGGCTCTTATTACACGTGAAGAACTTGGTGGAGATGATTTTGAAAATGAGACGCAATATATGGCTCCTGAAGACGCTGACAGGTATGAATGTTTAGTTGCTCAACGTGTTTTGAGTGTGCAGGTCACACAAGCAGAGCAAAATCAGAGGCATAATTTGTTCCATACAAAGGGAGTTGTGAAGGAACGTTCTGTTCGCGTCATCATAGATGGAGGGAGCTGTAACAACTTGGCTAGCATGGAGATGGTGGAGAAACTATCTCTCACCACAAGACCACATCCACATCCTTACTACATCCAATGGTTCAACAACAGCGGCAAGGTTAAGGTAACACGTACTGTTCGTGTGCATTTTAGTATCTCTACATATGCTGATTATGTTGATTGTGATGTGGTACCCATGCAAGCATGTTCCTTATTACTTGGTAGACCATGGCAATTTGATAAAAACTCTGTACACCATGGTAGAAACAATCAGTATACTCTTGTTCATAAGGATAAAAATATTACTTTGCTTCCTATGACTCCTGATTCCATTTTGAAAGATGACATTAATAGAGCTAATAAAGCAAAACAGGAGAAAAATAAGAGTGAAAATCAGATTGTGGCAAAAGAATTTGAGCAACAAATGAAACCTAATAATAAACCATCTAGTGTTGTTTCTGAAATTAAATTGAAAAGTGCATGTTTACTTGCCACAAAATCTGATATTGATGAGCTAGATTTAAAAAAAATCTGTTTGCTATGCTTTTGTGTGCAAAGAGGCATTATTTTCATTCGAGGACGTGCCTTCCTCTTTGCCCCCTGCTGTCACTAACATTTTGCAGGAGTTCGCTGACGTCTTTCCACAAGACGTGCCACCGGGATTACCACATATTCGAGGGATTGAGCATCAAATTGACTTAATTCCCGGTGCATCGCTACCCAACCGTGCACCATACCGTACCAATCCAGAGGAGACGAAGGAGATAATGCGTCAAGTACAGGAGCTGCTCGACAAAGGTTATATACACGAATCTCTTAGTCCTTTGGCTGTTCCTATTATACTTGTGCCTAAAAAGGATGGTACATCGCGTATGTGTGTTGATTGTAGAGGCATTAATAACATTACTATTTGTTATCGTCATCCTATTCCTAGGCTAGATGATATGTTTGATGAATTGAGTGGCTCTACAATATTTTCCAAAGTTGATTTGCGTAGTGGATACCATCAAATTCTTATGAAACTGGGAGATGAATGGAAAACTGCATTTAAAACTAAGTTTGGTTTATATGAGTGGTCAGTCATGCCTTTTGGGTTAACTAATGCACCTAGTACTTTCATGAGACTAATGAACGAAGTTTTACGTGCTTTTATTGGACGATTTGTGGTAGTCTATTTTGATGATATACTGATTTATAGCAAATCTTTGGAAGAACATTTGGAACATTTACGTGCTGTTTTTATTGCTCTACGTGATGCACGTTTGTTTGGTAACCTTGGGAAGTGCACCTTTTGCACCGACCGAGTATCTTTTCTTGGCTATGTTGTTACTCCACAGGGACTTGAAGTTGATAAAGCCAAGATTGAAGCTATTGAGAGTTGGCCGCAGCCCAAAACGGTCACACAAGTGAGGAGTTTCCTTGGCCTCGCTGGTTTCTATAGGCATTTTGTGAGAGATTTCAGCACCATTGCTGCACCTCTCAACGAGCTTACAAAGAAGGATGTGCCTTTTGTTTGGGGTACCTGATGAGGACATCAATACCATTGTTACACCCACAGCCCCTGCTGCTATACATACTCGACCAATTACTAGAGCTCGCGCACGCCAATTAAATTACCAGGTACTTTCGTTTCTTGGTAATGATTCTAATGTTCATGAGAATATGATGCTGCCTAAATTGGATACATTTGTTTTGCTTACAAATGAAGGGCCTAGCTTTGAGAAGGATGAGCATTGGAGCAAGAACAAGCATGGAGATGATGGCATGCGCATGGGGAACAAGAACGGAGTTACAAGTGATGATTTCAGGACGTTGAAGCCACCATAATGCATGCATGAAGCCTTGGACGAAATATACAAGATGCTACTTCATAACTTTCGTCCAGAGGCTATTCTAGGTGCTGCATCACCTTATTATTGGGCCAGGCCCAAGTAATTTCGAAATACATAAGTATAGGCTGTTTTTAGAGTCCGTATGTGTGGGGAAACAAGAGATAGGGTTGGTTTCGGACCCCTTCCTCAAGGGCCACGAAATTCCCCCCTCTTCCTCCATATATACAGCCCTTAGGGCGTCGTTTAGACTTTGGGTTTTGTTTAGATTAAAAGTTCGCCATAGCTGCAACTTCGCGTACTTCGTTTGTGTTCAGCGACCAGACAAAGGCGTCACAGAACTCCACCTTGATCAATAAAGCTTTCATCTTATATTCGCAATATCCAGATTGCAATCTCAGTTTCTTGCTTGTTCTTCGTTTGCTCGCAGGAAACAGACCCTCGTGGTCAGGTTGATCGTGCTCCGGCGTGGTCGATAACCTCTCGGAGTTGGTTTAGCGATTGCTAAGGCGCGACGTCCTCGCACGTTCGTAGTCGGATTGTCAAAGTCGACTTCCACCAAAGCGATATCCATCATCTCATCGAAAGACGGGACACCTTTGCCTCTATCAAGTGGTATCAGATTTCCAGGTTGCTCGGTGAGATTTTACAGTTTTTCGTAGTTTAGATCGAGTCTGTTCTTCATACCTACAGTCCATGAAAAAGCCACAAAAAAAATTAGGGTTAGTTCATCATATCCGAACCAATCTGAGCCTTTGCATAATCTTTTTAGGGTTTTTGCTTTGTTGAATTTGCGGTTGCATCGTCGTGTCAAGTTGCTGGTCTTAGAGTCTAGTCTTTTAGAGTTTCGAGTTCTGGTCATAAGTTGTCACGCCGCCGCCGCACCATCATCATCGCCTTGCCATCTACCACCATTGCTCATCCGCCACCGCTCTGAATCCGTATCCATATACCACCACCGATCCGTATCCATATACCACCACCGCTACCATATACCACCACCGCTGCCCTATCCTACTGCCATATATCCACCACCAATCCGAGTTCTTTTCATATTCGGTTGGTTTTAGAGATCCATATATTTTCCGTTTCGTGTTTCCTTGCCTGAGTAGGTCTCGAAAAAAAAAAGAGTCTGGAGACGCCCGGGCAGTTTTTAGGCCAAAATTTCGGCAACCAAAAATATTTTTCCCTATCCTATTTTTAGGCCCCGGGTAGTGTTTTGAGACACTCGCCATCATAGTGATTTTTTGTCGCACTTTTTCGTCGTCGCTGCCCTGATTTCCGAAAAAAAAGGTAGTCAAAAAATTTTGTGCCCGTCCTGTCAGTTTGACCTGGGAAGAGTTTCGAGACACTCGCCATTATAGTGATTTTTCGCAAAAAAAAAGAGGAGCGCAAAAAAAAAGAGCGAAAAAAGAAACAAATTTCCAGAGTGGGCTTTTCCCTTGTTTACGTGCAGCGCCGTGATTTTGTTAGTGTTCTAGGCTCGCGTCTCTAGCACGGTCTCGCCTAGGACAAGCACAGTACCGTCGTTGAACGTTTATTCAACTTTGCATCTCTGAATTGATTATTGCTTACCATTTTGCTACCATATTATAAGCCTTCCCAGCTCCACATAAGTCTACATCGTGCGTTTGACTCTCCCTGGTAATCGCTATATCCAAGCTTTGAGAGTTTTTGACTACAACGGTTGCCGATCACCACCTGCTGCTGGGTAAGAACTGGTAAGAATTTGAGATTCGCTTGAAGGTTTTGTGACACACCACCATCACCACCACTTCTAGTAGTCTGCAGGATCATATTCTTTTGTGTTTCTATTGCTGCTAACCATGGCAGGTTCACAAGCCGATGAGACTGATTGGGAGAACATGACGAACAAGGAGTTGCATGATAAATTTCAGCAAATGATGAGTGGCCAGGTGGGAGATGTGCTAAACCGATTTGAAGAGGCTATGGAGAAGATAGATGCCGTGGAGAAGTCGTTCGAGACAAAGCTGGATAACAAGTTTACTGAATTACTCAAGCGTCTTCCCCAACCACCACCGGCTGCACATGTTGCACCACTACAACAACAACAACAACATCTCCAACGCCGCCTTCCAAATCAAGTGGGACGGGCACAGCGCGTTCCAATTGAGATTGGTCAAAATTCGGGTGCTGCTGCACCTACTGTTGATGCTTCTTTGGCTCCTGCTCCTGCGGCGGCTGAGGAGGATGACGATTATGCGGGCGATTATGAGGATGAGGTTGATCAAAATCAGAACTACGTGCAGCCACCAGCACCACCACCAGCAGGTCGACCTCAGGTATATATTCGCAACGGTAGGCCGGCACCACCACCTCAGGTACGAGATCATGACCATCTCCCTAAACTGAAATTGAATATTCCACCATTTGAGGGTAGATATGTTCCTGATATATATCTTACTTGGGAGTTAGAAACTGAACAACGATTTACATGTTTACAATATCCTGAGGAGAGACGTGTTCCTGCTGCTGTTTGTGCTTTCACTAGCTTTGCATGTGTTTGGTGGTCTGAACATTGTAGATTATATCCTGTTCCAGCTACTTGGGCTGCTTTGAAAACTGCTATGCGTACTCGTTGGGTTCCATCATATTATCAACGTGAATTACTTCAAAAATTGCTGCGTTTAAGACAAGGGAAAAATTCTGTAGAAGAATATTATCAGGAATTACAAACTGGCATGATTAGATGTGGTATTGTTGAGGAGAATGAAGCTATGCTTGCACGCTTTATGGGTGGATTAAATAAAGAGATTCAGACCATTCTAGAGTATAAGGATTATAATAATATCACTCGTTTATTCCATCTTGCTTGTAAAGCTGAACGTGAAGTGCAGGATCGACAGCCATTGGCGCGAACTAACTTTTCTGCAGGTCGACCTTCATCATGGACACCGCATGCATCTTCTACTTCCACTTCACCATCACCTCCATCAGGTGCCACCTCCAGTCGTGATACAAGAAAGCAGGCACAACCACCACTCTCTGCCAAGAGCACACCTGCCGGGCCTGCGCAGAGCTCTTCTTCTTCCATGGCATCGACAGGGCACACAAGTGATATTATTTGTCGTCGTTGTAAGGGAAGAGGACATTTTGCGAGAGAATGCAAATCTCAGCGTGTCATGATTGCTACTGCGGATGGTGGGTATGAGTCCGCTAGTGACTATGATGAGGAGACTTTGGCTCTTAATACACGTGAAGAACATGGTGGAGATGATTCTGAAAATGAGACGCAATACATGGCTCCTGAAGACCCTGACAGGTATGAATGTTTAGTTGCTCAACGTGTTTTGAGTGTGCAGGTCACACAAGCAGAGCAAAATCAGAGGCATAATTTGTTCCATACAAAGGGAGTTGTGAAGGAACGTTCTGTTCGCGTCATCATAGATGGAGGGAGCTGTAACAACTTGGCTAGCATGGCGATGGTGGAGAAGCTATCTCTCACCACAAGACCACATCCACATCCTTACTACATCCAATGGTTCAACAACAGCGGCAAGGTTAAGGTAACACGTACTGTTCGTGTGCATTTTAGTATCTCTACATATGCTGATTATGTTGATTGTGATGTGGTACCCATGCAAGCATGTTCCTTATTACTAGGTAGACCATGGCAATTTGATAAAAATTATGTACACCATGGTAGAAACAATTAGTATACTCTTGTTCATAGGGATAAAAATATTACTTTGCTTCCTATGACTTCTGATTCCATTTTGAAAGATGACACTAATAGAGCTAATAAAGCAAAACAGGAGAAAAATAAGAGTGAAAATCAGATTGTGGCAAAGGAATTTGAGCAACAAATGAAACCTAATAATAAACCATCTAGTGTTGTTTCTGAAATTAAATTGAAAAGCGCATGTTTACTTGCCACAAAATCTGATATTGATGAACTAGATTTCGGCAAATCTGTTTGCTATGGTTTTGTGTGCAAAGAGGCATTATTTTCATTCGAGGACGTGCCTTCCTCTTTGCCCCCTGCTGTCACTAACATTTTGCAGGAGTTCGCTGACGTCTTCCCACAAGACGTGCCACCGGGATTACCACCTATTCGAGGGATTGAGCATCAAATTGACTTAATTCCCGGTGCATCGCTACCCAATCGTGCACCATACCGTACCAATCCAGAGGAGACGAAGGAGATTATGCGTCAAGTACAGGAGCTGCTCGACAAAGGTTATATACGCGAATCTCTTAGTCCTTGTGCTGTTCCTATTATACTAGTGCCTAAAAAGGATGGTACGTCGCGTATGTGTGTTGATTGTAGAGGCATTAATAATATTACTATTCGTTATCGTCATCCTATTCCTAGGCTAGATGATATGCTTGATGAAATGAGTGGCTCTACAATATTCACCAAAGTTGATTTGCGTAGTGGATAGCATCAAATTCGTATGAAATTGGGAGATGAATGGAAAACTGCATTTAAAACTAAGTTTGGTTTATATGAGTGGTTAGTCATGCCTTTTGGGTTAACTAATGCACCTAGTACTTTCATGAGACTAATGAACGAAGTTTTACGTGCTTTCATTGGACGATTTGTGGTAGTCTATTTTGATGATATACTGATTTATAGCAAATCTTTGGAAGAACATTTGGAACATTTACGTGCTGTTTTTATTGCTCTACGTGATGCACGTTTGTTTGGTAACCTTGGGAAGTGCACCTTTTGCACCGACCGAGTAGCTTTTCTTGGCTATGTTGTTACTCCACAGGGAATTGAAGTTGATAAAGCCAAGATTGAAGCTATTGAGAGTTGGCCGCAGCCCAAAACGGTCACACAAGTGCGGAGTTTTCTTGGACTCGCTGGTTTCTATAGGCGTTTTGTGAGAGATTTTAGCACCATTGCTGCACCTCTCAACGAGCTTACAAAGAAGGATGTGCCTTTTGTTTGGGGTACCGCACAGGAAGAAGCCTTCACGGTATTGAAAGATAAGTTGACACATGCTCCTTTACTCCAACTTCCTGATTTTAATAAGACTTTTGAGCTTGAATGTGATGCTACTGGCATTGGATTAGGAGGTGTGTTATTACAAGATGGAAAACCTGTTGCATACTTTTCTGAAAAATTGAGTGGGCCTAGTCTGAATTATTCTACTTATGATAAAGAACTATATGCTCTTGTTCGGACTTTAGAAACATGGCAACATTATTTATGGCCCAAAGAATTTGTTATACATTCTGATCATGAATCTTTGAAACATATTAAAAGTCAAGCTAAACTGAATCGTAGACATGCTAAATGGGTTGAATTCATTGAAACTTTCCCTTATGTCATTAAACACAAGAAGGGTAAAGAAAATGTTATTGCTGATGCATTGTCTCGTCGCTATACTATGCCTTCACAACTTGACTTCAAAATATTTGGTTTGGAGACCATCAAAGATCAATATGTGCATGATGCTGATTTTAAAGATGTATTGCAGAATTGTAAAGAAGGAAGAACCTGGAACAAGTTTGTCGTTAATGATGGATTTGTGTTCCGTGCTAACAAGCTATGCATTCCAGCTAGCTCTCTTCGTCTTTTGTTGTTGCAGGAGGCGCATGGAGGAGGATTAATGGGACACTTTGGCGTGAAGAAGACGGAGGACGTACTTGCTACACATTTCTTTTGGCCAAAGATGAGACGGGATGTTGAGCGTTTTGTTGCTCGCTGCACTACATGTCAAAAAGCTAAGTCACGACTCAATCCTCATGGTTTATATATGCCTTTGCCTGTACCTAGTGTTCCTTGGGAGGATATATCTATGGACTTTGTTTTAGGTTTACCTCGAACAAAGAAGGGGAGGGATAGCATATTTGTTGTCGTGGATAGATTCTCGAAAATGGTACACTTTATACCATGTCATAAAAGCGATGATGCTGTTAATGTTGCTGATTTGTTCTTTCGTGAAATTATTCGCTTGCATGGTGTGCCAAATACTATTGTTTCAGATCGTGATACTAAATTTCTTAGCCACTTTTGGAGATGTTTATGGGCTAAGTTGGGGACTAAACTGCTTTTTAGTACTACTTGTCACCCCCAAACTGATGGACAAACTGAAGTAGTCAATAGAACATTGTCTACTATGCTTAGGGCTGTTTTGAAGAATAATAAGAAAATGTGGGAAGAATGCTTGCCTCATATTGAGTTTGCTTATAATTGTTCATTGCATTCTACTACTAAGATGTGCCCTTTTGAAATTGTGTATGGTTTCCTACCTCGTGCACCTATTGATTTGTTGCCTCTTCCATCTTCGGAGAAGGTTAATTTTGATGCTAAACAACGTGCTGAATTGATCTTAAAAATGCATGAGTTAACTAAGGAAAACATTGAGCGTATGAATGCTAAATATAAACTTGCTAGAGATAAGGGTAGAAAACATGTTGTGTTTGCACCTGGAGATCTTGTTTGGTTACATTTGCGTAAGGATAGATTTCCTGATTTGCGCAAATCAAAGCTAATGCCACGTGCTGATGGTCCTTTTAAGGTGTTAGAGAAAATAAATGATAATGCATATAAACTTGAGCTGCCTGCAGATTTTGGGGTTAGTCCCACTTTTAACATTGCAGATTTGAAGCCTTATTTGGGTGAGGAAGATGAGCTTCCGCCGAGGACGACTTCATTTCAAGAAGGGGAGGATGATGAGGACATCAATACCATTGTTACACCCACAGCCCCTGCTGCTATACATACAGGACCAATTACTAGAGCTCGCGCACGCCAATTAAATTACCAGGTACTTTCGTTTCTTGGTAATGATTCTAATGTTCATGAGAATATGATGCTGCCTAAATTGGATACATTTGTTTTGCTTACAAATGAAGGGCCTAGCTTTGAGAAGGATGAACATTGGAGCAAGAACAAGCATGGAGATGATGGCATGCGCATGGGGAACAAGAACGGAGTTACAGGTGATGATTTCAGGACGTTGAAGCCACCATAATGCGTGCATGAAGCCTTGGACGAAATATACAAGATGCTACTTCATAACTTTCGTCCAGAGGCTATTCTAGGTGCTGCGTCACCTTATTATTGGGCCAGGCCCATGTAATTTCGAAATACATAAGTATAGGCTGTTTTTAGAGTCCGTATGTGTGGGGAAACAAGAGATAGGGTTGGTTTCGGACCCCTTCCTCAAGGGCCACGAAATTCCCCCCTCTTCCTCCATATATACAGCCCTTAGGGCGTCGTTTAGACTTTGGGTTTTGTTTAGATTAAAAGTTCGCCATAGCTGCAACTTCGCGTACTTCGTTTGTGTTCAGCGACCAGACAAAGGCGTCACAGAACTCCACCTTGATCAATAAAGCTTTCATCTTATATTCGCAATATCCAGATTGCAATCTCAGTTGCTTGCTTGTTCTTCGTTTGCTCGCAGGAAACAGACCCTCGTGGTCAGGTTGATCGTGCTCCGGCGTGGTCGATAACCTCTCGGAGTTGGTTTAGCGATTGCTAAGGCGCGACGTCCTCGCACGTTCGTAGTCGGATCGTCAAAGTCGACTTCCACCAAAGCGCTATCCATCATCTCATCGAAAGACGGGACACCTTTGCCTCTATCAGTACCGCACAGGAAGAAGCCTTCACGGTATTGAAAGATAAGTTGACGCATGCTCCTTTACTCCAACTTCCTGATTTTAATAAGACTTTTGAGCTTGAATGTGATGCTAGTGGAATTGGATTAGGAGGTGTGCTATTACAAGATGGCAAACCTGTTGCATACTTTTCTGAAAAATTGAGTGGGCCTAGTCTGAATTATTCTACTTATGATAAAGAACTATATGCTCTTGTTCGGACTTTAGAAACATGGCAACATTATTTATGGCCCAAAGAATTTGTTATACATTCTGATCATGAATCTTTGAAACATATTAAAAGTCAAGCTAAACTGAATCGTAGACATGCTAAATGGGTTGAATTCATTGAAACTTTCCCTTATGTCATTAAACACAAGAAGGGTAAAGAAAATGTTATTGCTGATGCATTGTCTCGTCGCTATACTATGCTTTCACAACTTGACTTCAAAATATTTGGTTTGGAGACCATCAAAGATCAATATGTGGATGATGCTGATTTTAAAGATGTATTGTAGAATTGTAAAGAAGGAAGAACCTGGAACAAGTTTGTCGTTAATGATGGATTTGTGTTCCGTGCTAACAAGCTATGCATTCCAGCTAGCTCTCTTCGTCTTTTGTTGTTGCAGGAGGCGCATGGAGGAGGATTAATGGGACACTTTGGCGTGAAGAAGACGGAGGACGTACTTGCTACACATTTCTTTTGGCCAAAGATGAGACGGGATGTTGAGCGTTTTGTTGCTCGCTGCACTACATGTCAAAAAGCTAAGTCACGACTCAATCCTCATGGTTTATATATGCCTTTGCCTGTACCTAGTGTTCCTTGGGAGGATATATCTATGGACTTTGTTTTAGGTTTACCTCGAACAAAGAAGGGGAGGGATAGCATATTTGTTGTCGTGGATAGATTCTCGAAAATGGCGCACTTTATACCATGTCATAAAAGCGATGATGCTGTTAATGTTGCTGATTTGTTCTTTCGTGAAATTATTCGCTTGCATGGTGTGCCAAATACTATTGTTTCAGATCGTGATACTAAATTTCTTAGCCACTTTTGGAGATGTTTGTGGGCTAAGTTGGGGACCAAACTGCTTTTTAGTACTACTTGTCACCCCCAAACTGATGGACAAACTGAAGTAGTCAATAGAACATTGTCTACTATGCTTAGGGCTGTTTTGAAGAATAATAAGAAAATGTGGGAAGAATGCTTGCCTCATATTGAGTTTGCTTATAATCGTTCATTGCATTCTACTACTAAGATGTGCCCTTTTGAAATTGTGTATGGTTTCCTACCTCGTGCACCTATTGATTTGTTGCCTCTTCCATCTTCGGAGAAGGTTAATTTTGATGCTAAACAACGTGCTGAATTGATCTTAAAAATGCATGAGTTAACTAAGGAAAACATTGAGCGTATGAATGCTAAATATAAACTTGCTGGAGATAAGGGTAGAAAACATGTTGTGTTTGCACCTGGAGATCTTGTTTGGTTACATTTGCGTAAGGATAGATTTCCTGATTTGCGCAAATCAAAGCTAATGCCACGTGTTGATGGTCCTTTTAAGGTGTTAGAGAAAATAAATGATAATGCATATAAACTTGAGCTGCCTGCAGATTTTGGGGTTAGTCCCACTTTTAACATTGCAGATTTGAAGCCTTATTTGGGTGAGGGAGATGAGCTTCCGTCGAGGATGACTTCATTTCAAGAAGGGAAGGATGATGAGGACATCAATACCATTGTTACACCCACAGCCCCTGCTGCTATACATACTGGACCAATTACTAGAGCTCGCGCACGCCAATTAAATTACCAGGTACTTTCGTTTCCTTGTAATGATTCTAATGTTCATGAGAATATGATGTTGCCTAAATTGGATACATTTGTTTTGCTTACAAATGAAGGGCCTAGCTTTGAGAAGGATGAACATTGGAGCAAGAACAAGCATGCAGATGATGGCATGCGCATGGGGAACAAGAATGGAGTTACAAGTGATGATTTCAGGACGTTGAAGCCACCATAATGCGTGCATGAAGCCTTGGATGAAATATACAAGATGCTACTTCATAACTTTCGTCCAGAGGCTATTCTAGGTGCTGCGTCACCTTATTATTGGGCCAGGCCCATGTAATTTCGAAATACTTGAGTATAGGCTGTTTTTAGAGTCCGTATGTGTGGGGAAACAAGAGATAGGGTTGGTTTCGGACCCCTTCCCCAAGGGCCACGAAATTCCCCCCCTCTTCCTCCATACATACAGCCCTTAGGGCGTCGTTTAGACTTTGGGGTTTTGTTTAGATTAAAAGTTTGCCATAGCTGCAACTTCGCGTACTTCGTTTGTGTTCAACGACCAGACAAAGGCGTCACAGAACCCCACCTTGATCAATAAAGCTTTCATCTTATATTCGCAATATCCAGATTGCAATCTCAGTTTCTTGCTTGTTCTTCGTTTGCTCGCAGGAAACAGACCCTCGTGGTCAGGTTGATCGTGCTCCGGCGTGGTCAATAACCTCTCGGAGTTGGTTTAGCGATTGCTAAGGCGCGACGTCATTGCACGTTCGTAGTCGGATCGTCAAAGTGGACTTCCACCAAAGCGATATCCATCATCTCATCGAACGACGGGACACCTTTGCCTCTATCACTCATGTAATAATGAGTGGGGCTGAATCACGGGGGCTCCCGCCCACGTCCAAGTGGAAGCACCATGCTCCGCGCTGGCTGTCGACACTGTCCCCCAATGACTATGCTCATACCCAGTGAAAGCACATGGCTCCGCGCTTGTGGGAAGACAAGAAGACTAGCTAGGTGCCGGACGCGGCTGTTTGCTTTCGTCCCTTTTTCTGTAACTCGATTCGCCGCCTTTTGGACTGAGATTTGAAGTTCTTTTGTGTTATCAAAAAGGGGGGAGTCTTCTCTTGTTCGTGTGGATTTCTTGCGTTTTGGTTGCGTGTTGTACTTTGGGGCTCACACCTGCTGCCCCCCTGCGAGCGCCCCGCGAGCGGGGGCTGGTTGGCGCGCGGCGCCAGTCATGTCTGGACGGCCCGGGCAGGACCCCCTCGGGGTCAAAGATGCACTCGCCGTAGGATCGACGCGTGCATATCTTGCCGTAGTCCGCTGTTCACTCCTCACGAGGCCCTCTTGAACGGACCAGTAGGCTTCTCGGGAAACTTAGAACCTCATGAGCCCCGAAGGGCTCACCTCGGGAGGAAGTTTCGACCAGGACGTCGGGGCTCGCCCAAGACCTGTGGAACCAAGGTAAGACGTAACAACTGCCCTGCTCGGGAGCCCCACGGGCCCGCGACGGCGCATCTCAATCCCTGTCCTTCAAAGGCGCGTCATCATTTCATATATTATAAGGGGCCCCCCTTTCAAAATGCTTTCACACCCCGCAGGGCCGCGCCCGGAGGTTTTTTCTTTCACACAGGTTAAGGCAAAAGGAAGTGCAGGATTAGCCGGAGGCACTGCGTACACTACAAAAAATACACTTCCGTGATGATACGTGTTTGTCACAGTAGGTCACATTTTGTGTCATGCATGCACATCCATGACGATTTTATGACAGAAAAAAGACATGGTCATACCTGTGCTGTCGTAGATGTGTTCCATGACCTTACCAAAATTATCATCACGGAAGTGTCCACTTCCATGACGATAAATGGCGCGTCATGGAAGTGTTTTCATCAAGGGTAACCAACACGTGGCATCCACGGTAACAGGTTGCCGTTAAGCAATCGGGTCCGGTTTTGGATTCGATAACCCGTTAACAGCCCAGACCAATGGGGATTTTTCCACATGTAAAATTCTCATTGGCTAGAGGAAACACGTGTTGGCTCACCGTTGGGACAGATGTCATCCACTCATTGGACAGGAGGCGCCTATGATACGTCGACACGTGGCACGACCCAACAGAGGCCCATTCCGGTGAAAAGGTCGGCCCGTTTGACTTGGTCAAAAGGTAACGGGCCGGCCCATGGAAAGCCTGTTAATGGCATGTTCGTATATAGCCCATTTACGACCCGCTAACTCCCGGCCCGTTATGGCCTATCGGAATTAAGCCCAGTAGCTTCATCTGGGCCGTCCAATATGATTCCAGCCCGTTGTAACTTCCGACCCATGTATGGCCCATGATGTCTTTCGGCCCATATGAGGCCCTTTGTAACTCTGGGCCCATTAAAGGCCCGAGATGAAACTGGCCCATAATGAACAGTGTATCGCTTTATACCCATTAATGGCCCATTATTCCGTCGACCGTTTCCAACCCGTGTCAACTTTCGGCCTTCTAAGAGCCCATTTATTCTTGGGCTCATTTCTAGAATTTGGTTAGTTACGGTCCGTTACGGGCCTGTTCCGTTTGTGGGCCAAATTCAGCCTGTGGTTACATTGGGCCCGTTTGTGGCCCGTTAACCCGTTGGGGCTGTTTTCATAGCGTTCTCAAATACAGCCTATTAATGGTTCGTTATGGTCCACGAATAGTACGGCCCATGTTTGGCGAAATGATTATACGCCCTGTAGAAGGCCCATGGATCCTACGGCCCGTAGAAAGTCCATGGATCCTACGGCCCGTAGAAGGCCCATGGATCCTACGGCCCGCAGGAGGCCCATGGTTACAACAGTCCGTGTGTTGCCATGATTATTGTGGCCTAGTTACCAAAAATAGGTAATTGTGGCCACTAGAAAAACGCGAAAAAAGAACTGCAGTGACTACAAGCAAACAACTAAACAAGACTATAAGGAAATAAATAAGCAAGCAACTAACGCTAGCCTATTATAGCTATTACACATATTACATCCACTAGGCATCAAAGTTCGCCACCAGTGCAAATATAGGGAACAAAGCAGCATATTACATACACTGGCCGTCAAAATTGGCCACAGGTGCAAATAAACGCGGCAACAAAACAAGTCCATAACTGAATCAACTTCAGAAGAGCTCAAGAAACGTTATCCTGGGTATCCACCATGCTGGAAATAAGCTTAGCAAGCTTATTAGCTTTGTCCTGTTTGACGCTAAAATCCTCCAACGCTTGTTGTTGCACCAGAAAGTATGCATCTGAATGCTCCAGGGACTTCGCAGTCCTTCCGCTTCTTGTCGCAGCACAACTGATCGATGTCTTTCAGCTTGTAGTTGAGACTCAAGAAACCAAACTGATTCAGACAGTGAGTTTGAATAGCTTGTGCAAGCGGTAGTGGCCAGTAACTCGAACAGTAAACCAGGACAGGACTTTGGGGTTGTCTCACTGTCTTCAAGATAGTTTTCCTTAGCTGTTTTATCAGCTTTGTTGGAGACCAACAAGGATGTCTCACTATCCTGAACCTTATCTGCATTAGTTCCTTTACCATTGCTTAATAAGGCACTCTTCCCCAATATTATGTCAGCATTCTAAAAGAAGAAACAAGCAGACACATAACAGGTTTAGCATGTACTAGTATATGAAGCTCATTTCGGTGAACCAGTTCATTAGTAAGGTGGACAAGATTAAACTACCAAGTCTTCTATTGCCAAGTAGTACATTATAAAAGCATCAAACAAACATATATCTATGTCCTATGGTCACTGCATTGTCTTGCGAAATCAAAATAGAGACACGGTCCAAATTATATTAGTTCAAGAGAAAGCAGCACTGAAAGAATACAAAGTGTGGGAAACTACACGGCACAACAAGATTACAGATGGGTACCACGGGTTTACATGTACGACAACACTATTAGCCCTGTTGTGATGCTAGTAATGTGTATGATATGAGAAGTCAATTGTATACACAATTGAAATTGAAATCAACAGAGCTATTTATAAGAGCAAACCTGTTAAAGAAACATGCGTAAACATACCTGTTGTGCCATTGGAGTTTCCATTGGATCGTTCAATTTAAAAAAAAATTGTATGAGTAAATACAGTGATACAAGAGCAAAGCACTATGCATGATAGCAATGGAATCTTAAATGAGAACAGTTTTTCTTTAGGTTTAAGCACTTGTTCTACATGAACAGAGTACATTAAGACGCAAGCATATAGTACTTAAAATAAAATGAACTCATAGACCTTACCACATTCTTGGTTCGGGACCAGTACAGAACAAGGCGTTCCCAGTCATCTTACAGTAAATGTGTCTCAGGAGAACGTAAGGGAATTTGATGAGTTTCTTTGCCAGTGAAGTACATTTTCTTCAGGTAATTCCGATACTGCCACCAAGCATTCTTGAAGATAGCAGAGGTATTAGCACAGGTTACCTCATCCCGAGTTTCCAAATCAGTCCTTCTCTATAGAGAAAAATGGGAAAATTTGTTGTATTATAACCATCATGGAGGTAGAATGTATGGGACAAAGCAAAGTAATTGCCATGCATAACATTACTTACACATAACTCCTGGACAAACACCTGCAACTTGCATTTTCCTTCATCTTGAGTATAATATTTGCATGATGGGAAGATACGCACATAGGATTTGACAACATCAAATGCGATAGATGCTAAACTATGAATGGCTGGTTGTGCTTCCTCCATAGGAATAGGTGTACTAACTGGTGGAGTTGGGGTTCGCCGTGGTAGTAGTCGCGCTTTCGGCACTGGAGTTGCCTTACTAACTGCTCTTGTTTGGGAGCTCTGTGGTGGAGATGGTGATGTGTCAACAGGAACTGGGTTACTATCTGCTAGGGTTGGGGTTAGATTGCGTGAAGCTGGTTCTCTGTCCATCACAGTAGGGGTAAAATCTGCGAGAGTCTGGGTTATGTGTGGTAGGGATGGTTCTCGTGCATGTACAACCGGTGTGCTGTCTCCACCAAGAGGTAGCACTGTTTTATTTGAAGACCGTGTTTTTACTCCGCAAGATACTGCCATCACCCGCTCCAATTCAAATGGCTGATAAACAGGAAACATAGTTGAATGTACAAACATCGTATGAGAGACAGATGCAGATAGGGTGGAAAAAGGAGGGCATGAAATAGTTGACATGTATATTGTTTAACTAAAACGGATAGCATGACATAATTTCACATATATGATGTCTATCTAAACCGGATAGCATAGCATAAAATAATTCAAAGATATGATGACAAACTAAACAGGATCGCATGACATAATTCACATACATGTTATCTAAGTAATCAGGATCGCATGATTTAATTCACATATGTGATTTATATGCTAAGCAGAGGGCATTCACATATATGATATCTGAACTAAGAACATGGTGTTGAATATTGTGTATATGATGTCTAAACTATGCAATGCAAGACACCATATGCATGATATGAGTAGTATAACCGTGCCAAGTTAGAGCATACACCTCGGTGGGGGAATAGGACTGGTCATCTGTCTCTGTATCCATCTCTGAGGAGCTATCGAGACCCAACTGTCTGCCCTGAAGGCCTTGTTTTCACTCCAGATTTTTTTCCATCACCCACTCAAATGGCTGATTCACATGAAGAGTAGTTTAATGTACAAACATTGTTGACAAATGGAAATGTAATGAAGAAAAGGATGGGCAAGATATAATTCAAATATATGATGCCTGGTTAAACAGGATGGCATTGCACATTTCACATATATTATGGCCGGCTAAAAGATATGAGACTGGATAATTCCCATATATGATACTGAAACTAAATAGGTGGCATTACAGAACATGTCCAAACTAAGCAGATGACATATATGATGTCGAAAGTAGGCACTGCAAGGCAACATATGCATGATAAGACTAACATCATCTTGCCAAGTTAGAGCAAACACCTTGGGGGGGGTAAATAGGAGTGGTCAGATGCGTCTGAATCCGCCTCAGAACAGATATCTTCCTCTGGATTACAATCTGGAGAGGGGGGAGGGTTTGCCATTGAACCCACCATGGAGCGATGTCTGCATGACATTGTATTGCCACGCAAAACTCTTCTCTTTTTCTCTACATGTTCAGCATGACTGTGTACAATATCTGACATGCATACAAAAAAATATAGTGAGATTATGTAAGGAGAGCATGCAGAAATCTAGAGTAATGGTAACAACCAGTGGATGGATCCAAAAATAATGATAGCAGGTTGTTGATTGCTTTAATTTAATAAAAAATAGATGATGATTGCTTTACTATTTGTTTCCCACCCAAGATGAACAACATAGGCATACCCTAGGTGAGCCAGATATTAGACAGAGATACTATTCATTGCTGCCTTGATATGTGCCCCACAACTAATTTAGAACTCAAGTTTGAACCTGACTTGGAGCCTAAG
Source organism: Triticum aestivum (assembly GCF_018294505.1). Taxonomy (NCBI): domain Eukaryota; kingdom Viridiplantae; phylum Streptophyta; class Magnoliopsida; order Poales; family Poaceae; genus Triticum; species Triticum aestivum. The sequence continues at coordinate 342,695,038 of NC_057814.1, forward strand.
AGGTGAACAAGACAATAAAGTAGCAGGTAATATTAAGCAATGCATAACATAAGCAGAAACAAAAGAGTGCGACCTCTCTTGTGGATCCGTGTACTCCTCAGGTTCATCTGCTGAGTCGATGATGGTGATGTCGTTGCGGTGGGTGCCGGCGGCAGGGAAGGAGATCTGAGGCAGCGAAAGATGGTCAGGAGTCGTGATGTATGGTTTGGTGGATGCTTCTGTCGATGGAGCAGCTCAGGTGAGGTGGACGACGTCGCGGCAGGAGCAGGACAAACCACACAAAGTTTTCTTCGACACCTACTTGTAACTGAATTAATTCTGTAAGGGCTCATTTGGCCTGCATGATTCTAAAAACGCAGGCATAGGAGGAAAACACTGGAATAGGATAGGAATGCACATGGGAAACATAGCATTTGTGAATACAGGATTTCTGTCAACTTGGGTGTTTGGTTCACAGGAATTGGAGGAGCAGAGGAATGCAAAGAAACATGGCCAAAATAAAGTGAAACCATATGAAACATGCACTTGGTCTTGTTTTCATGCATAGCATTTTGAAAAGTAGGTCCTGGTGGATGTTTTGCTCCATTCCTTCCAACAAAATGCATGAATAATTGAATAGTACAGTGCCATAGGAAAATTTCTTATTGCTATGTTTTTCCGTTGAACCAAAATAGCCCTAATGGATCGACATGAATGTAGAGTAATAAGTGATGCGACAAGTGTACAACCTCTTTGCCGTAGTCGTGTCGACCTCAACATCATTGGGTTGGTCGCTAAAGAAGTTGAGGCAGAGGTGGCTGTCGGAGGTGTGGAGGAAGATTTGAGGAATCTGTAGACGGCGTCCAGGGCACTGCTCTGTTGTGATGGATCGTTCCGTTGTTGAAGCAGCTCCGGTGAGCCGTAAGACGTCGAGGCTGAAGCAGCACAAGATAGACATTGTTAATCTCAAGTGGGATTCTAATAGCATCTCCTATAGATGATGTAAAATACATTACCAAAAAGTGATAGATGTAAAATTTACACCACCAAAAACCACCTGACTACAACAGATGAGGTAAAAACTGTTGACTCTGAACTTAGCTGTCGAAACTGAAATTACTGTGGAATCTAAATGTTACTGTCGAAACTGAACGCAATAGTAGCGGAGAGGCACTTCAAATGTAGTTTAGGGAGGGCCTGCAGTTCATCTTCAGCCTGCACCCCCCTAAGCCGCCAGCAGCACCGGCCGAACCGCTGGCCCCCGCGCCACCTCGCCGCCCCGAAACAACT
>NC_057814.1:342696704-342699216 GCF_018294505.1 Triticum aestivum
ACGCCACCACCCACCAGCACGCCCCCCACCGCCGGCGACCACCGCCCCACCCTGAACCCTAAGATAGATAGTGCGGTACCTCTCCGGCGAGACCCCTCCCCGCTGTGGGTGGTTCTTCCTTAACTCCAGCGAGCCCCCCCACCCCCAGAGAATCTACTGACCCAAAAGTCGATTCAGTCGATGAAGTGTGCTAAATCGGAGCAGAGCTGTAACACGAGCAAGCGGGAGAGCCGGAGAAGCAGCAGCAGCAGCGAGAGCGAGAGCCGGAGCAGCAGCAGCGCGAGCAAGCAAGCGAGAGACGGAGCAGCAGTAGTTGCGTGAGCGAGCAAGAGCCGGAGTAGCAGTAGCAGCGCGAGCGAGCGAGCGAGAGCCGGAGCAGTAGCAGCAGAGCCGGCTGGTATGGACGCCGCCGCCGAAGGGGCCTCGCGCTGGGGGAGAGCCGCCATGGAGATGTCGCCCGCGGCGCCGGCTTCGAGGTAGACGCTCCATGGAGGTGCGGGATGGAGCACTGATAATCCCCAAGTGCAGGGAATCATCATAGCAATTCCCAAAGGTGCAAGTGATAAGTATGGAGTGTCGAACCCACCAGGAGCTAAAGGTAAGATCAATATTCTCTCAAGTCCTATCTGCCACTGATACGACTCTACGTACACCGAACGTTTGCTTCCAACTAGAAACGAGAAATAAAACTACGTTGTGGATATGAAGAGGATAACTTCGCATGATATCGGAGAGCTAAAACATAAAGTAGGTGCTGTTATCATAAAGTTAGAATATATTACTAAATATTATAAATAGCGAGTGTGGAATAATGGTGGATCGGTGTGCGGAATTGTCCTAGGCAATTGTTAACAAGACCGATAGTCGTCATTGCAATTTCATATGAGGGAGAGTGACGAGGACATCAATACCATTGTTACACCCACAGCCCCTGCTGCTATACATACTGGACCAATTACTAGAGCTCGCGCACGCCAATTAAATTACCAGGTACTTTCGTTTCTTGGTAATGATTCTAATGTTCATGAGAATATGATGCTGCCTAAATTGGATACATTTGTTTTGCTTACAAATGAAGGGCCTAGCTTTGAGAAGGATGAACATTGGAGCAAGAACAAGCATGGAGATGATGGCATGCGCATGGGGGACAAGAACGGAGTTACAAGTGATGATTTCAGGACGTTGAAGCCACCATAATGCGTGCATGAAGCCTTGGACGAAATATACAAGATGCTACTTTATAACTTTCGTCCAGAGGCTATTCTAGGTGCTGCGTCACCTTATTATTGGGCCAGGCCCATGTAATTTCGAAATACTTGAGTATAGGCTATTTTTAGAGTCCGTATGTGTGGGGAAACAAGAGATAGGGTTGGTTTCGGACCCCTTCCCCAAGGGCCACGAAATTCCCCCCTCTTCCTCCATATATACAGCCCTTAGGGCGTCGTTTAGACTTTGGATTTTGTTTAGATTAAAAGTTCACCATAGCTGCAACTTCGCGTACTTCGTTTGTGTTCAACGACCAGACAAAGGCGTCACAGAACCCCACCTTGATCAATAAAGCTTTCATCTTATATTCGCAATATCCAGATTGCAATCTCAGTTTCTTGCTTGTTCTTCGTTTGCTCGCAGGAAACAGACCCTCGTGGTCAGGTTGATCGTGCTCCGGCGTGGTCAATAACCTCTCGGAGTTGGTTTAGCGATTGCTAAGGCGCGACGTCATCGCACGTTCGTAGTCGGATCGTCAAAGTCGACTTCCACCAAAGCGATATCCATCTTCTCATCGAAAGACGGGACACCTTTGCCTCTATCAGAGAGGCATAAGCTAACATACTTTCTCTACTTGGATCATATGCACTTATGATTGGAACTCTAGCAAGCATCCGCACTACTAAAGATCATTAAGGTAAAACCCAACCATAGCATTAAAGCATCAAGTCCCCTTTATCCCATACGCAACAACCCCCTTACTCGGGTTTATGCTTCTGTCACTCAAGCAACCCACTATAAGCGAATCATGAACGTATTGCAACACCCTACAGCGGGAATCCCTCACGCTTGCGCGACACGGAGGGCACCATAGGACATCACCAAAATAAAACATACAACTCGTACCAATCTAGATCATCAATCAACCCTAAGACAAAGGATATCTACTCAAAACATCATAGGATGGCAACACATCATTGGATCATAATATGTGGCATAAAGCACCATGTTCAAGTAGGGATTACAGCGGGGTGCGGGAGAGTGGACCACGTAAAAGAGATGAGGATGGTGATGTTGATGAAGACGATCACCGTGGCGATGATTCCCCTCCCGATGGCACTCCGGCGCCACCTGAAGAGAGGAGGAGAGGTTCTCCCCCTTGTGCTTCCTCCTCCATGGCCACCGGTGATGATGGCCCCCTCCGGCAGGGTGCCGGAGAGGGCCTAGATTGATTTCTCGTGGCTACAGAGGCTTGCGGCGGCGGAACTTCCGATCTAGGTTTCTTTCTGGAAGTTTGGGTATATAT
>NC_057814.1:342999340-343132914 GCF_018294505.1 Triticum aestivum
AAACAGATGATGAAGCTAAGGAAGAGGAAGAAGAGAGTGAAGAGAGTGAAGAGGACGAAGAACATGAAGAAACAATGCCAACAAGACCACCACAAGGGAATGCTGCTGTACAGAAACAACCGAGAACGACACCACTTTCAAAAAAACAAGGTAGGAGCACGAAAGGATGTAGTTCACAACGCTGGAAAATGAAAGCCACCATCAACCAGCACGCGGGGAGAATAGAAGGATGCAGTTCACATCACTGAAAAACAAAAGCCGCAATCAACCAGCACGCGGGGAGCAAAGAAGGATGCAGTTCACAACACTGGAAAACGAAAGCAGCCATCAACCAGCACGCGAGGAGCAAAGAAGGATGCAGTTCACAATGCTGAAAAACAAAAGCCGCCATCAACCAGCACGCGAGGGGCTACAAACACAATGGTGCAGAGACAAGAACCAGCAACACCGCCACGGAAAACAAAAGAAAGTGCGACATTAGACACGCTCCAGTCACCATGGAGAAGCAGCCTGTTAACGACCAAATAGATGAACTTCATATGCATAGCAGTTTGCTTATCTGTATGACTTATGTATCAGTTTAAATTTTGTGTAAACACAAATTTCCCGCTGACTATGAGTTATTTAACTAAACCATGTAAAGAGACATGGTGTATAGAGTATACCATATATATAGCAGTCTAGAGTAAAACATTGACACATTTTGATCCAAAAACCATGTAAAAATGCAGTTAGCTCACTGGCAGCACGAAGTTCAGAATAATAATTGAAGTTGTTCAGATAACAAAAGTGCTTATTACAAAACACATCAAAAAGATGAAGCGTTCGACACGCAAAAGTACTTATTACAAATCAACCTCATCACCTTAACCAATCACGTCAAACGTGATTCTAACCGTACGATCCTCGAGTTCAAAGAAGTTGAGGACAACAACTTGCTCAGACTTCAGGCCACTATCAATGACAAATTCCTTCCACCCTTTCTGCAGACACAGCCACCCGTCAATGCCTACACGGTACTTGGCTGGTTTAAGGTGTCCATTACCAAGAACAACTTGGAGAATTCCCTTCTTCTTGAGCCAGAGATACCTAACAGCTCGTTGGGGAATTTTCTACAAAAAAAATTAAAACTGTTTGGCGACGATACTAGCAGTACAATTCTCATACTTTGCACAGACTAGTAAAAACCTACACACAGTATAGACACGAGCTGGATGAAGTGTACAACAGTCCAAAAAGCAATACAGATTATACGCAATCTAATGTGCAGTACAGAACATGCAAACAAGCAGTACGCCTATAACTATTATGAAGTTCTTGAGACTACCTGCATGTAGTACACACCGTACAAGCGGGGAAAATTGTGGAAACTATTACTTCTCATCTAGTATCTAAGCAGTTCACATATTGTAACCATGCAAAATTAAACACGAGCTCCATGCACACAAGCAAAAAAATAAAAACAAGATATAAGTACAAAGTGCAGTACACTTCAATAAAACAAAATAAGTGCGTTCCTAGAAAACTAGAAGTTCACACTAGTATGGAATTATACAAAAAAAATAGAAAACACAAAGAAAAAATCAGATCAAGCGAAAAATACCATCTTGTAGTGAGTCTGCACATCTGTTGGCGTAAGAGGATGGACAAAAGGACTTGTGCGGCCAAGGCTACGGCGAAGCAGGGCGGAATAGAACGCAGAAACGTTGATGTGGCCCATATCCAATCCTTCCGTGAATACTGTGCCATATGCAAGCTGCTCCGCTCGCCCAGCTCGGCACAATACCTTCCCCCCACGACGAGCACGACGGGCCTGCGAGCAAGCTGAGCAATCGCAGTGCGTCGGCACACCACAACCATGGTCGCGGCAAGAGAGATTCGTGTAGGGGCCTGGAGCCATCGCAACAGAAACCTAGAAAAGGAAAAAAATAAAGAGAGGCTAGAGAAAGGAGAGAAGTTGCGGCTAGAGGAGAAATGAACTGCAAAGGAAGGGTAGAAGTTGGCCTACATTTATAGAAGAGGAATGCAAAAAGGTCAAAACTAAAAATTAAAGGGGAGTTAATGAAAATTATGTTACCAAGAATGAAGGACAATCAATAAAGGCTTATGTTACCAAAGAAAAAGGAACCAAAAAAGAAGGTGTACTTTGACTGCAGCAATTCCCACGAACTAACCACAGATCATTAAATAATAATTCTCTAGAAAATTATAATCCACAGACCATTTTATGTGTGCAGTTCTCCAAAGGCTTACCAGGAAGTTCACTATATGTGTGCATGAAGTGCAGTACATGCTCAAAATGAAGCACAAGACAAGCACATTCGCGCAGTGCACAAAACCAGAATTAGTGCACCTGATGTAGTCCTTAAATGTAAGTCATGCAGTCCGCAGCGTTGGCATAACCAGGCACAACTTTGGCACAAAGAAGGATGCACGCAGTGCAAAATGTGTACACCTGCAGCACAGGACTATGACGAATGCAGTGCACATAGAGGCAACAAAGCAGTGCACACCTGTACACTAGAAAAAGGATACGTAAGAGGAAAAACAATAAAGAAAAATGCTACCCATGCAGTGCACAAAAATGTAGCGCAAACAAGTGTAGTACGGAATGCATGCACATGCAGTACAGAACCCTGATCAATGCAGTGCAGAGATGATTTACTAAGCAGTGCACGCCCCTACAATGGAAAAATACTTAAGAGAGAAAATACAAAGAAAAAAAATTCACCAACACAGGTGCAGCCGGCCCCAGCCAGTCTTGTAGTAGGTCGGCGCCCACAGAAGGCGAGTCGTTCTGAGTCACAATGTATGGGGGCGGGCACACATGGGCCCACAGGTCAGAGAGCATAGAGCAGCGAGCGCCGTGTATAAGCGCACAAATAAGTAACCAGAGGAGTTCGATACGGCGGCCTCGCCAGCGCTTATAAACAGGTCGGGCGTGCCTTCCGCGGGAGGGGTGGGACTAAACATTAGGCCGCACACAACGCACCGGAAACCACAGGACGACTTGGGCCCAATGCGTCTTCACTCCCCGAACACAGGCCCAACAAGGCCCACTAAGAAAAAACAATAAGTTCAAAAGTAAAACATCAAAGCAAAATGAGAAACATTTTTTAAATGAATAACAACAACAACAACAACAAAAATGTGCGTGGGCACTGCTAGAAACTACAGTTCACTATTAATAGATAAAACACAGGAAGCCCGAAGTCAATGTACAAATGCAGTCCGCGATGTACAACAATGCAGTTCTCCACGTGGAAGCATGAAGTATTCTTTTTTTGAAATGCAGTTCACTTTACACTCCAATGCAGTATGGCTATGCAGCCCTGTTACTTAAGCAAAGTAGTCCGACACCCCTATCCATGTTGGGGAACGTGGCAGAAATTCAAAATTTTCTACGCATCACCAAGATCAATTTATGGATTAACTAGCAACGAGAGAGAGGGGAGTGCATCTTCATACCCTTGAAGATCGCGATGCAGAAGCGTTGCAAGAACGTGGTCGGTGGAGTCATACACGAAACGATTCAGATCGCGGCCGAATCCGATCTAAGCACCGAACAACGGTGCCTCCGCGTTCAACACACATGCAGCCCGGTGACGTCTCCCGCGCCTTGATCCAGCAAGGGAGAGGGAGAGGTTGGGGAAGACTCCGTCCAGCAGCAGCACGACGGCGTGGTGGTGGTGGAGGAGCGTGGCACTCTAGCAGGGCTTCGCCAAGCACTGCGAGAGACGAGTAGGGAGAGGGGTAGGGCTGCGCCAAGAGAGAGGGAGACTCGTGTCTTCTGCAGCCCCAAAACCCCCACTATTTATAGGAGGAGGGGAGGAGGGTGCGCCCCCTCTAGGGTTCCCACCCCTAGGGGTGGCGGCCAGCCCTAGATTGGATGGAGGGGGCGGCCAAGAGGGGGAGAGAGGGGGCGCGCCCTAGGGTGGGCGTTAGGCCCATCTGCGCCTAGGGTTTTCCCCCTTCCCCCCTTCCCTGCGCCTTGGGCCTCTTGTGGGAGGCGCACCAGCCCACCTAGGGGCTGGTCCCTTCCCACACTTGGCCCACGCAGGCCTCCGGGGTTGGTGGCCCCTCCCGGTAGACCCCCGGAACCCTCCGGTGGTCCCGGTACATTACCGGTGACGCCCGAAACTCTTCCGGTGGCCAAAACCTCACTTCCTATATATTATTCTTTACCTCCGGACCATTCCGGAACTCCTCGTGACGTCCGGGATCTCATCCTAGACTCCGAACAACATTCGGTAACCACGTATATCTATTCCCTATAACCCTAGCGTCATCGAACCTTAAGTGTGTAGACCCTACGGGTTCGGGAACCATGCAGACATGACCGAGACATTCTCCGGCCAATAACCAACAGCGGGATCTGGATACCGATGTTGGCTCCCACATGTTCCACGATGATCTCATTGGATGAACCACGATGTCGAGGATTCAATCAATCCCGTATACAATTCCCTTTGTCAATCGGTATGTTACTTGCCCGAGATTCGATCGCCGGTATCCCAATACCTCGTTCAATCTCGTTACCGGCAAGTCACTTTACTCGTTCCGTAATGCATGATCCCGTGACTAACTACTTAGTCACATTGAGCTCATTATGATGATGCATTACCGAGTGGGCCCAGAGATACCTCTCCGTCATACGGAGTGACAAATCCCAGTCTCGATTCGTACCAACCCAACAGACACTTTCGGAGATACCTGTAGTGTACCTTTATAGCCACCTAGTTACGTTGTGACGTTTGGTACACCCAAAGCATTCCTATGGTATCCGGGAGTTGCACAATCTCATGGTCTAAGGAAATGATACTTGACATTAGAAAAGCTCTTAGCAAACGAACTACACGATCTTGTGCTATGCTTAGGATTGGGTCTTGTCCATCACATCATTCTCCTAATGATGTGATCCCGTTATCAATGACATCCAATGTCCATGGTCGGGAAACCATAACCATCTATTGATCAACGAGCTAGTCAACTAGAGGCTTACTATGGACATGTTGTGGTCTATGTATTCACACATGTATTACGGTTTCCAGTTAATACAATTATAGCATGAACAATAGACAATTATCATGAACAAGGAAATACAATAATAACCATTTTATTATTGCCTCTAGGGCATATTTCCAACAGTCTCCCACTTGCACTAGAGTCAATAATCTAGTTCACATCACTATGTGATTGTAATGAATCCAACACCCATGGGGTTTGTTCATATCTCGCTTGTGAGAGAGGTTTTTTAGTCAACAGGTCTGAACCTTCCAGATCCGTGTGTGCTTTACAAATCTCTATGTCATCTTGTAGATGCAGCTACCACGCGCTACTTGGAGCTATTCCAAATAACTGCTCTACTATACGAATCCGGTTTACTACTCAGAGTCATCCGGATTAGTGTCAAAGTTTGCATCGACGTAACCCTTTACGACGAACTCTTTTACCACCTCCATAATCGAGAAAATTCCTTAGTCCACTAGTTACTAAGGATAAGTTCGACTGCTGTCATGTGATCCATTCCTGGATCACTCTTGTACCCCTTGACTGACTCATGGCAAGGCACACTTCAGGTGTGGTACACAGCATAGCATACTGTAGAGCCTACGTCTAAAGCATAGGGGACGACCTTCATCCTTTCTCTCTCTTCTGCCATGGTCAGGTCTTGAGTCTTACTCAATACTCACACCTTGTAACATAGCCAAGAACTCCTTCTTTGCCGATCTATTTTGAACTCCTTCAAAATCTTTTCATGGTATGTATTCATTTGAAAGTACTATTAAGCGTTTTTTATCTATCCTTATAGATCTTGATGCTCAATGTTCAAGTAGCTTAATCCAGGTTTTCCATTGAAAAACACTTTTCAAATAACCTTGCAGGCTTTCCAGAAATTCTACATCATTTCTGATCAACAATATGTTAACAACATATACTCATCAAAAATTCTGTAGTGCTCCCACTCACTTCTTTGGAAATATAAGTTTCTCATAAACTTTGTATAAACCCAAAATCTTTGATCATCTCATCAAAGCGTACATTCCATCTCCGAGATGCTTACCCCAGTCCTTAGAAGGATTGCTGGAGCTTTGCATACTTGTTAGCATCTTTCAGGATTGACAAAACCTTCTGGTTGTATCACATACAACCTTTCCTCAAGAAAATCGTCGAGGAAACAATGTTTTGACATCCTATCTGCAAGATTTCATAAACAATGCAGTAACTGCTAATCTAATTCCAATAGACTCTTAGCATCGCTACGAGTGAGAAAGTCTCATCGTAGTCAACTCCTTGAACTTGTCAGAAAACATCTTAACGACAAGTCTAGCTTTCTTAATGGTGATACTTACCATCATTGTCCGTTTCCCCTTTAAAATCCATCTGTACCCAACAGCCTTACGACCATCAAGTAGTTCTTCCAAAGTCTATACTTTGTTTTATACATGGATCCTCTCTCGGATTTTATGGCCTCGAGCCATTCGTCGGAATCTGGGCCCTCCATCGCTTCTCCATAGCTCGTAGGTTCATTGTTGTCTAGCAACATGACTTCCAAGATAGGTTTACGTACCACTCTGAAGTAGTACGCATCCTTGTCGTCCTACGAGGTTTGGTAGTGACTTGATCCGAAGTTTCATGATCACTATCATAGGCTTCCACTTCAATTGGTGTAGGTGCCACAGGAACAACTTCTTGTGCCCTGCTACAGACTAGTTGAAGTGACGGTTCAATAACCTCATCAAGTCTCCACCATCCTCCCACTCAATTCTTTCGAGAGAAACTTTTCCTCGAGAAAGGACCCGTTTCTAGAAACAATCACTTTTGCTTCCAGATCTGAAATAGGAGGTATACCCAACTGTTTTGGGTATTCTATGAAGATGCATTTATCCGCTTTGGGTTCGAGCTTATCAGCCTGAAACTTTTCCACATAAGCGTCGCAGCCCCAAACTTTTAAGAAACGACAGCTTAGGTTTCTCTAAACCATAGTTCATACGGTGTCGTCTCAACGGAATTGCGTGGTGCCCTATTTAAAGTGAATGCGGTTGTCTCTAATGCCTAACCCATAAACGATAGTGGTAATTTGATAAGAGACATCATGGTATGCACCATATCCAATAGGGTGCAGTTATGCTGTTCGGACACACCATCACACTATGGTGTTCCAGGCGGTATTAGTTGTGAAACAATTTCCACGATGTCTTAATTGTGTGCCAAACTCGTAACTCAGATATTCATCTCTATGATCAAATCACAGACATTTTATTCTCTTGTCACGACGATCTTCAACTTCACTCTGAAATTATTTGAACCTTTCAATAATTCAGACTTGTGTTTCATCAAGTAAATACACTTAGCATCTACTCAAATCATCTGTGAAGTAAGAACATAACAATATCCACCGCGTGCCTCAGCACTCATTGGACTGCACACATCAAATGTATTACTTCCAACAAGTTGCTCTCTTGTTCCATCTTACTGAAAACGAGGCCTTTCAGTCATCTTGCCCATGTGTTATGATTTGCATGTCTCAAGTGATTCAAAATCAAGTGAGTTCAAACGATCCATCTGTATGGAGTTTCTTCATGCATATCTACCAATAGACATGGTTCGCATGTCTCAATCTTTTCAAAAATGAGTGAGTCCAAAGATCCATCAACATGGAGCTTCTTCATGCGTTTTATACCAATATGACTCAAATGGCAGTGCCACAAGTATGTGGTACTATCATTACTATCTTATATCTTTTGGCATGAACATGTGTATCACTACGATCGAGATTCAATAAACCATTCATTTTAGGTGCAAGACCATTGAAGGTATTATTCAAATAAACAGAGTAACCATTATTCTCCTTAAATGAATAACCGTATTGCGATAAACATAATCGAATCATGTCTATGCTCAACGCAAACACCAAATAACAATTATTTAGGTTTAATACCAATCCTGATGGTAGAGGGAGCGTACGATGTTTGATTACATCAACCTTGAAAACACTTCCAACACATATCGTCATCTCACTTTTAGCTAGTCTCCGTTTATTCCGTAGCCTTTTATTTCGAGTTACCAACACTTAGCAACCGAACCGGTATCTAATACCCTGGTGCTACTAGGAGTACTAGTAAAGTACACATTAATATAATGTATATCCAATATACTTCTGTCGACCTTGCCTGCCTTCTCATCTACCAAGTATCTAGGGTAGTTCTGCTTCAGTGACCGTTCCCCTCATCACAGAAGCACTTAGTCTCGGGTTTGGGTTCAACCTTGGGTTTCTTCGCTGGAGCAGCAACTGATTTGCCGTTTCATGAAGTATCCCTTCTTGCCCTTGCCCTTCTTGAAACTAGTGGTTTTACTAACCATCAACAATTGATGCTCCTACTTGATTTCTACTTTCGCGGTGTCAAACATCGCGAGTTGCTCAAGGATCATCATGTCTATCCCTGATATGTTATAGTTCATCATGAAGCTCTAATAGCTTGGTGGCAGTGACTATGGAGAACCATCACTATCTCATCTGGAAGATTAACTCCCACTCGATTCAAGCGATTGTAGTACTCACATAATCTGAGCACATGCTCTACGATTGAGCTTTTCTCCCTTAGTTTGCAGGCTTAAGAAACTTGTTAGAGGTCTCATACCTCTTGACGTGGGCACTAGTCTGAAATCCCAATTTCAGTCTTTGGAACATCTCATATGTTCTGCGACGTTTCAAAAACGTCTTTGGCGCCTCAATTCTAAACCGTTAGCATTACGCACTAAACTATCACGTAGTCATCAAAACGTGTATGTCAGATGTTCGCAACATCCACAAACCACGCTCGAGGTTCAGCACACTGAGCGGTGCATTAAGGACATAAGCCTTCCGTGCAGCAATGAGGACAATCCTCAGTTTACGGACCCAGTCCGCATAATTGCTACTATCAATTTTCAACTAAATTTTCTCTAGGCACATATCTTAGTAGAACTAAAGCGTAAGTTACGACATAATTTGCAAAGACCTTTTGACTATGTTCATGATAATTAAGTTCATCTGATTATTTAATGAACTCCCACTCAGATAGACATCCCTCTAGTCATCTAAGTGATACATGATCCGAGTCAACTAGGCCGTGTCTGATCATCATGTGAGATGGACTAGTCATCATCGGTGAACATCTCCATGTTGATCGTATCTACTATACGACTCATGTTCGATCTTTCGGTCTCTTGTGTTCCGAGGCCATGTCTGTACATGCTAGGCTCGTCAAGTCAACCTAAGTGTTTCGCATGTGTAAATCTGGCTTACACCCGTTGTATGCGAACGTTACAATCTATCACACCCGATCATCACGTGGTGCTTCAAAACAACGAACCTTCGCAACGGTGCACAGTTAGGGGGAACACATCTCTTGAAATTTTAGTGAGGGATCATCTTATTTATGCTACCGTCGTACTAAGCAAATAAGATGTAAACATGACAAACATCACATGCAAATCATAAAGTGACATGATATGGCCAATATCATCTTGCGCCTTTTGATCTCCATCTTCGAGGCGCGGCATGATCACCTTCGTCACCGGCATGACACCATGATCTCCATCATCATGATCTCCATCATCGTGTCTTCATGAAGTTGTCTCGCCAACTATTACTTCTACTACTATGGCTAACGGTTAGCAATAAAGTAAAGTAATTACATGGCGTTTTTCATTGACACGCAGGTCATACAATAAATTAAGACAACTCCTATGGCTCCTGCCGGTTGTCATACTCATCGACATGCAAGTCGTGATTCCTATTACAAGAACATGATCAATCTCATACATCACATATATATAATTCATCACATCCTTTTGGCCATATCACATCACATAGCATACCCTGCAAAAACAAGTTAGATGTCCTCTAATTGTTGTTGCATGTTTTACGTGGCTGCTATGGGTTTCTAGCAAGAACGTTTCTTACCTACGCAAAAGCCACAACGGTGATATGCCAATTGCTATTTACCCTTCATAAGGACCCTCTTCATCGAATCCGATCCGACTAAAGTGGGAGAGACAGACACCCGCTAGCCACCTTATGCATCAAGTGCATGTCAGTCGGTGGAACCTGTCTCACGTAAGAGTACGTGTAAGGTCGGTCCGGGCCGCTTCATCCCACAATGCCGCCGAATCAAGATAAGACTAAAGCAAATTGAACAAATCATCGCCCACAACTACTTTGTGTTCTACTCGTGCATAGAATCTACTCATAGACCTAGCTCATGATGCCACTGTTGGGTAACGTAGCAATAATTCAAAAATTTCTACGCATCACCAAGATCAATCTATGGATTAACTAGCAACGAGAGAGAGGGGAGTGCATCTTCATACCCTTGAAGATCGGGATGCGGAAGCGTTGCAAGAACGCGGTCGGTGGAGTCATACATAAAGCGATTCAGATCGCGACCGAATCCGATCTAAGCACCGAACAACGATGCCTCCGCGTTCAACACACATGCAGCCCGGTGACGTCTCCCGCGCCTTGATCCAGCAAGGGAGAGGGAGAGGTTGGGGAAGCCTCCGTCCAGCAGCAGCACAACGGCGTGGTGGTGGTGGAGGAGCGTGGCACTCTAGCAGGGCTTCGCCAAGCACTGCAAGAGACGAGTAGGGAGAGGGGTAGGGCTGCGTCAAGAGAGAGGGAGACTCGTGTCTTCTGCAGCCCCAAAACCCCCACTATTTATAGGAGGAGGGGAGGAGGGTGTGCCCCCTCTAGGGTTCCCACCCCTAGGTTGGGCCTAGGGGTGGCGGCCAGCCCTAGATTGGATGGAGGGGGCGACCAAGAGGGGGAGAGAGGGGGGCGCGCCCTAGGGTGGGCCTTAGGCCCATCTACGCCTAGGGTTTTCCCCCTTCCCCCCTTCCCTGCGCCTTGGGCCTCTTGTGGGAGGCGCACCAGCCCACCTAGGGGCTGGTCCCTTCCCACACTTGGCCCACGCAGGCCTCCGGGGTTGGTGGCCCCTCCCGGTAGACCCCCGGAACCCTCCGGTGGTCCCGGTACATTACCGGCGACACCCGAAACTCTTCCGGTGGCCAAAACCTCACTTCCTATATATTATTCTTTACCTCCGGGACTCCTCGTGACGTCCGGGATCTCATCCGGGACTCCGAACAACATTCGGTAATCGCGTATATCTATTCCCTATAACCCTAGCGTCATCAAGTGTGTAGACCCTACGGGTTCGGGAACCATGCAGACATGACCGAGACGTTCTCCGGCCAATAACCAACAGCGGGATCTGGATACCCATGTTAGCTCCCACATGTTCCACGATGATCTCATCGGATGAACCACGATGTCGGGGATTCAATCAATCCCGTATACAATTCCCTTTGTCAATCGGTATGTTACTTGCCCGAGATTTTGATCGCCAGTATCCCAATACCTCGTTCAATCTCGTTACCGGCAAGTCACTTTACTCGTTCCGTAATGCATGATCCCGTGACTAACTACTTAGTCACATTGAGCTCATTATGATGATGCATTACCGAGTGGGCCCAGAGATACCTCTCCGTCATACGGAGTGACAAATCCCAGTCTCGATTCGTACCAACCCAACAGACACTTTCAGAGATACCTGTAGTGTACCTTTATAGCCACCTAGTTACGTTGTGACGTTTGGTACACCCAAAGCATTCCTACGGTATCCGGGAGTTGCACAATCTCATGGTCTAAGGAAATGATACTTGACATTAGAAAAGCTCTTAGCAAACGAACTACACGATCTTGTGCTATGCTTAGGATTGGGTCTTGTCCATCACATCATTCTCCTAATGATGTGATCCCGTTATCAATGACATCCAATGTCCATGGTCAGGAAACCATAACCATCTATTGATCAACGAGCTAGTCAACTAGAGGCTTACTAGGGACATGTTGTGGTCTATGTATTCACACATGTATTACGGTTTCCAGTTAATACAATTATAGCATGAACAATAGACAATTATCCTGAACAAGGAAATACAATAATAACCATTTTATTATTGCCTCTAGGGCATATTTCCAACACTACCCACACTACCCTCCATTCACACAAAAGTTGCATTACCATCAAAAAAAGAGAAAAAAAGAACTCCATAAAAAAACTAAATGTGCGTACATCTGTGTGAATCCTAATCTGATATAATTCAGTGTACGAAGAATAAATTTCACTTCCATGGAGTACACTATGTGGACATACGCAGTTCTGTTCTGATAGCAAAGAAGTGCACTTACTAGGAAAATTCACCGACAACACAATCATCACATTTTCTGACAGTTGCGTGCATACCTGAACTAGTCACGAAAAAAGAGGCGACGACGTTCCGGATTTCCAACGCACTAACGGAGCCTCCTCATAGCAAAACCTCTCTGCAGTTGCCACGTAACTAAAAACAGAGCCCCACCACGCTACCACCCCGCTCCACCTCTCCCACGTCCTGTCAAGGAGAGCAGAGGAGAAAACACAACTGCTTCGTCCCCCCAAAAACCCCATTGCATCTTCTTCTCCACACTTCCTTTCACTAACCTCTTTCTAGAACAAACACGAGAGAGCAGAGGAGAGTCATGGCGGATGCACCTCTGTACAAGCAGCGCCGCAGGTACACCAGGGAGCTCCATGACGTCGACCTCCATGGCAACCACAAGCTCCACGTCGTTTGCACAAGCAACGGTGAAGACGTGGACAAGATGTTGTCCACGCTCAGGAGGAAGCTCGGTGGAATGCCCGTTAAACTAGTCGGCGTTGATGTCGAGTACACGCAGTACCTGAAGCCACAGCGGGTAGCAGTGCTCCAGCTATGCATAGAAAAGAACGCCTTGTCTACCACATCTCTGCAGCTAAAGACAGGTCAGAATAACTATCAATCTGTACTATTGCTTGTCAATATTGATTTTAAAGTTTCTTCACTGCAATTGCCAATATTTAAACTATGGTTCTCATTTTTGAAAAGCATCGCATATGAATTCATTGACAGTTTTCATCTGGCTCCATATATGTCACTCATGTGTTCAATTCTTGAATTATATGATCTAGCAATACACGTTGTTTTATTTTGTTTTACCAAATACAAACTATTTGACTGAACAATAGAAAACAACAACATTACTACACAAAACATGTATGAAATTCAGTTCAAGAATACAAGCATGCACAAAACATGCATTGTTTATGCAATATGTTATCAGATTTACTAGTTATGCTGAACAAAGTATTAGCAACTACTCACTGCAACAGATTCGGATATTCATATTGCAGTTCAGTTTCAGAAAAAACTAAAAAAATTGGTAGTTCTAAGAAAATAAACTATATTCACTCTATACAAACATCTTGCAGGCCAATGGAACTAGACAAATTCCTCATGAATGGTGAGTACACCTTTGTCGGATTCGCCATTGAAGGAGACAAAAGCAAGCTGAAGCTATCTGGTTTGGAGATCAACTCCGACAACTACATTGATATTCAGGTGGAACAGAGAGACCCATACAATAAAAAGAAGTTTGACTCTTTGGCTGATGTTGCCGGCAGGATGATAGACATTCACTACCATGACATGAAGAAAAAAATTAACCGCAAGGAGGACCATACTCTGTGAGGATTTTGCCCGCTGCCAGAAAAGCTTATCAAGTATGCAGCAATAGATGCATGCGCAACATATGAGTCATGGAGAATCATCTAGGATGTCATAATGGGACTGGACAGGGCAAAAAGAGACAAACAAGCAAAGAAGAAGAAGAACAAGGCTGTAATCCAATACAGCAACTAGAAATAATCAGGGCTATGTTTAGTTTCACTTTACTTTAGTCATTGTGTTGTTCTTTGTTTCATGTATGCAAGCTTTTGATTATGTCCGTTGCTTCATATCGAACATTTCTTTTGTAAAAACAATGTCGTTTTAGAATTATCATCAAATTTTCTTTCTGTTGTTTGCTTATGTATCGTCAGTTTGCTTGTGATAAATTGCTTTCGCTGAAATTAGTTTGTGTTAGAACAAGTATCCAGAAAACTTTGAAAATTTTAATGTGTGATACCAAAACATACTATTCACATACAAAACATATTAAAAAACAATGTTAAAAAAATTAACTAATCTGACTACAACTCATACCTAAAAAACAAAGATTAATGCAGTTCACAATGGTAAAAATAAGCATTACACATTTGTACACATGCAGTCCACAAAAAGTAATTATAGAAAAAGAACATTAATATTAATATTTATAAAAAATATAATCCGCAGACCATTATAAACAAACGTGAATACAGTTCACATAACAAATATAAGGCAGTTCACAAAGTGTATACATGAAGTGCAGTACATGCATAAATGCAGAACGAGAGGGGCTGCAGCAACTTTCGTGCAGTGCACAACACACAGACTTCGTACGCGCAGTGCAGTACTCAACGTTGGTGCAAGCAGTACAAATGACATCATTTGTACTACCACGAAATATATATACTCCAAAAGAAAAGAATGCTTCAGATAAGGAAAAAAATTGACCACCCAACTGCAACCAGGCCCCAGCCAGTCCCGTAATAGGTCTGCGCCCACATTAGGCGAGTCATTCTGAGCCACAATGCATGGGGCCGGGCACACATGGGCCCACAGGTCAGAGAGCATAGAGCAGCGACCGCCGTGTATCAGCGCCCAAACAAGTAACCAGAGGAGTTCGACGGAGATGCCTCGCCAGCGCTTATAAACAGGTCGAGCGCAGTCTCCGCGGGCGAGGTGGGACTAAATATTAGAGCACGCACACAGCGCACCGGGAACCAACCGTGCTCACAGGCCGACTTGGGCCCAATGCGTCTTACACCCAACGGACGCAACAAATTCTCACAGCCCAAAAACAAACAGAGCCCAACAACGCACAACTAGCAACTAACTCCAGTACCCCCTCACCTAAAAAAAATGCAGTCCGCTGTGCAGTTCGGGATGGGAAGGAAGATGTGCTGTCAGTAAAGCATTGCAGTTCGCTTAGACGAATATTTTTTCCAGCCAATCAAGAACACTACCACGGCGAATCTTTTCACTTGGCTACAATGGCACAATCCCACGTCACATCCTGGCTTGGTTGACACGCGCACGGGGTGTGACAGGGAGGCGACGGGGTGTGACGGACTCGCCTACGCATGTGGCGCCGCGGCACGCCGCATCGCCGCCTGCTCCGGCTCGTTCCAGGCTCGGCCTCGCAGGAAGGTGGGGAGGGGGGTCCCGACCCCACTCCCCAACCCCTGCTCGGCCTCGCGCTAACGCACGCAGTGCGCTTGGTTGACAGGCGCAGTGCGGACATTTTGTTTTTCCAACAATAGGACGCATGCAACCCAGAGCCACACCCCAAAGATAGACAGGGAGTCGACGGGGTGTGACGGACTCGCCTACGCATGCGGCGCCGTGGCACACCACGTCGCCGCCTGCTCCGACTCGTTCCAGGTTCGGCCTCGCAGGGGGGTGGGGAGGGGGGTCACGACCCCCACCCCCCTGCTCGTCCTCGCGCTAACGCACGCAGTGCGCTTGGTTGACAGGCGCAGTGCGGACATTCTGTTTTTCCAACAATAGGACGCACGCAACCCTAGAGCCAAACCCCTAAGATAGACAGGGAGGCGGCGGGGTGCGACGGACTCGCCTACGCATGCGGCGCCGCGGCACGCTGCGTCGCCGCCTCCTCCGGCTCGTTCCTAGCTCGGCCTCGCAGGGGGGGTGGGGAGGGGGGTCACGACCCCCCCTCCCCACCCCCTGCTCGGCCTCGCGCTAACCCACGCCGTGCGCTTGGTTGACAGGCGCAGTGCGGACATTCTGTTTTTCCAACAATAGGACATACGCAACCCTAGAGCTACACCCCTAAGATAGACAAGGAGGCGACGGGGTGTGACAGATTCGCCTACGCATGTGGCGCCGCGGCACGCCGCATCGCCGCCTGCTCCGGCTCGTTCCAGGCTCGGCCTCGCAGGGGGTCGGGAGGGGGGTCGAGACTCCCCTTCCCACCCCCTACACGGCTTCGCGCTGACGCACGCGGTGCGCTTGGTTGACAGGCGCAGTGTGGGCATTCTGTTTTTCCAACAATTAGACGCACGCAACCCAGAGCCACACCCCTAAGATAGACAGGGGGGCGACGGGGTGTGACGGACTAGCCTACGCATGCGGCGCCGCGGTATGCCGCGTCGCCGCCTGCTCCGGCTCATTCCACGCTCGGCCTCGCAGGGGGGTGGGGAGGTGGGTCACGACCCCCCTCCAAACCCCCCTGCTTGGCCTCGCGCTAACGCATGCAGTGCGCTTGGTTGATAGGCGCAGTGCAGACATTATGTTTTTCCAACAATAGGACGCACGCAACCCCAGAGCCACACCCCTAAGATAGACAGGGAGGCGACGGGGTGTGACGGACTCGCCTACGCATGCGGCGCCGCGGCACGCCGCATCGCCCCTGCTCCGGCTCATTCCTGGCTCGGCCTCGCAGGGGGTGGTGAGGGGGGTCACGACCCCCCTCCCCACCCCCCTGCTCGGCCTCGCGCTAACGCATGCAGTGCGCTTGGTTGACAGGCGTAGTGCGGACATTCTATTTTTCCAACAATAGGATGCATGCAACCCCAGAGCCACACCCCTAAGATAGACAGGGAGGCGACGGGGTGTAACGGACTCGCCTATGGATGCGGCACCGCGGGACGCCGCGTCGCCGCCTGCTCCGGCTCGTTCCAGGCTCGGCCTCGCGCTAACGCACGCAGTGCGCTTGGTTGACAGGCGCAGTGCGGACATTCTGTTTTTCCAACAATAGGACGCACGCAACCCCAGAGCCACACCCCTAAGATAGACAGGGAGGCGACGGGGTGTGACGGACTCGCCTACGCATGCGGCGACGCGGCGCCGCCTGCTCCGGCTCGGCATCGCAGGGGGGTGGAGAGGGGGGTCACGACCCCCCTGCTCGGCCTCGCTCTAACGCATGCAGTGCGCTTGGTTGACAGGCGCAGTGCGGACATTCTGTTTTTCCAACAATAGGACGCACGCAACCCTAGAGCCACACCCCTACGATAGCCAGGGAGGCGACGGGGTGTGACAGACTCGCCTACGCATGTGGCGCCGCGGCGCCGCCTGCTCTGACTCGTTCTAGGCTCGGCCTCGCAAGGGGTGGGAAGGGGGGTCACGACCCCCCTTCCCACCCCCTTACTCGGCTTCGCGCTAACGCAAGCAGTGCGCTTGGTTGACAGGCGCAGTGCGGGCATGGTGTTTTTCCAACAATAGGACGCACGGAACCCCAGAGCCACACCCCTAAGATAGACAGGGAGGCGACGGGGTGTGACGGACTAGCCTACGCATGCGGCGCCGCGGTACGCCGCGTCGCCGCCTGCTCCGGCTCATTCCAGGCTCGGCCTCGCAGGGCGGTGGGGAGGTGGGTCACGACCCCCCTCCCAACCCCCTTGCTTGGCCTCGCGCTAACGCATGCAGTGCGCTTGGTTGATAGGCGCAGTGCGGACATTATGTTTTTCCAACAATAAGATGCACGCAACCCCAGAGCCACACCCCTAAGATAGACAGGGAGGCGACGGGGTGTGACGGACTCGCCTACGCATGCGGCGCCGCGGCACGCCGCGTCGCCGCCTGCTCCGGCTCATTCCTGGCTCGGCCTCGCAGGGGGGGTGGTGAGGGGTCACGACCCCCTCCCCACCCCCCTGCTCGGCCTCGCGCTAACGCATGCAGTGCGCTTGGTTGACAGGCGTAGTGCGGACATTCTGTTTTTCCAAGAATAGGACGCATGCAACCCGAGAGCCACACCCCTAAGATAGACAGGGAGGCGACGGGGTGTAACGGACTCGCCTATGGATGCGGCGCCGCGGGACGCCGCGTCGCCGCCTGCTCCGGTCGTTCCAGGCTCGGCCACGCGCTAACGCACACAGTGCGCTTGGTTGACAGGCGCAGTGCGAACATTCTGTTTTTCCAACAATAGGACGCACGCAACCCTAGAGCCACACCCCTAAGATAGACAGGGAGGCGACGGGGAGTGACGGACTCGCCTACGCATGCGGCGACGCGGCGCCGCCTGCTCCGGCTCGGCCTCGCATGGGGGTGGAGAGGGGGGTCACGACCCCCCCTGCTCGGCCTCGCGCTAACGCATGCAGTGCGCTTGGTTGACAGGCGCAATGCGGACATTCTGTTTTACCAACAATAGGACGCACGCAACCCCAGAGCCACACCCCTAAGATAGACAGGGAGGCGACGGGGTGTGACAGACTCGCCTACGCATGTGGCGCCGCGGCACGCCGCATCGCCGCCTGCTCCGGCTCGTTCCAGGCTCGGCCTCGCAGGGGGTGGGGAGGGGGGTCACGACCCCCCTTCCCACCCCCCTACTCGGCTTCGCGCTAACGCACGCAGTGCGCTTGGTTGATAGGCGCAGTGCGGGCATTCTGTTTTTCCAACAATAGGACGCACGCAACCCCAGAGCCACACCCCTAAGATAGACAAGGAGGCGATGGGGTATGACGGACTAGCCTACGCATGCGGCGCCGCGGTACGCCGCGTCGCCGCCTGCTCCGGCTCATTCCAGGCTCGGCCTCGCAGGGGGGTGGGGAAGTGGGTCACGACCCCCCTCCCAACCCCCCTGCTTGGCCTCGCGCTAATGCATGCAGTGCGCTTGGTTGATAGGCGCAGTGCGGACATTATGTTTTTCCAACAATAGGACGCACGCAACCCCAGAGCCACACCCCTAAGATAGACAGGGAGGCGACGCGGTGTGACGGACTCGCCTACGCATGCGGCGCCGCGGCACGCCGCGTCGCCGCCTGCTCCGGCTCGGCCATGCAGGGGCGTGGGGAGGGGGGTCACGAACCCCCCTGCTCGGCCTCGCGCTAATGGATGCAGTGCGCTTGGTTGACAAGCGCAGTGCGGACATTCTGTTTTTCCAACAATAGGACGCATTCAACCCTAGAGCCACACCCCTAAGATAGACAGGGAGGCAACGGGGTGTAACGGACTCGCCTGCTTTGGCTCGTTCTAGGCTCGGCCTCGCACGGGGTGGGAAGGGGGTCATGACCGCCCCCTCCCCACCCCCCTGCTCGGCCTCGCACTAACGCACGCAGTGCGCTTGGTTGATAGGCGCAGTGCGGACATTCTGTTTTTCCAACAATAGGACACACGCAACCCCAGAGCCACACCCATAAGATAGACAGGGAGGCGACGGGGTGTGACGGACTAGCCTACGCATGCGGTGCCGCGGTACGCCGCGTCGCCGCCTGCTCCGGCTCATTCCAGGCTCGGCCTCGCAGGAGGGTGGGGAAGTGGGTCACGAACCCCCCTCCCCACCCCCCTGCTCGGCCTCGCGCTAACGCATGCAGTGCGCTTGGTTGACAGGCGTAGTGCGGACATTCTGTTTTTGCAACAATAGGACGCATGCAACCCCAGAGCCACACCCATAAGATAGACAGGGAGGCGACGGGGTGTAACGGACTCGCCTACGGATGCGGCGCCGCGGCACGCCACGTCGCCGCCTGCTCCGGCTCGTTCCAGGCTCGGCCTCGCAGGGGGTAGGAAGGGGGGTCACGACCCCCCCTCCCCACCCCTTGCTCGGCCTCGTGCTAACGCACACAGTGCGCTTGGTTGACAGGCGCAGTGCGGACATTCTGTTTTTCCAACAATAGGACGCACGCAACCCCAGAGCCACACCCCTAAGATAGACAGGGAGGCGACGGGGTGTGACGGACTCGCCTACGCATGCGGCGCCGCGGCACGCCGCGTCGCCGACTGCTCCGGCTCGGCCTCGCAGGGGCGTGGGGAGGGGGGTCACGAACCCCCTGCTCGGCCTCGCGCTAATGGATGCAGTGCGCTTGGTTGACAGGCGCAGTGCGGACATTCTGTTTTTCCAACAATAGGACGCATTCAACGCTAGAGCCACACCCCTAAGATAGACAGGGAGGCAACGGGGTGTAACGGACTCGCCTACGGATACGGCGCCGCGGCACGCCGCGTCGCCGCCTGCTTTGGCTCGTTCTAGGCTCGGCCTCGCACGGGGTGGGAAGGGGGTCATGACCGCCCCCTCCCCACCCCCCTGCCCGGCCTCGCGCTAACGCACGCAGTGCGCTTGGTTGATAGGCGCAGTGCGGACATTCTGTTTTTCCAACAATAGGACACACGCAACCCCAGAGCCACACCCATAAGATAGACAGGGAGGCGACGGGGTGTGACGGACTAGCCTACGCATGCGGCGCCGCGGTACGCCGCGTCGCCGCCTGCTCCGGCTCATTCCAGGCTCGGCCTCGCAGGAGGGTGGGGAAGTGGGTCACGAACCCCCCTCCCCACCCCCCTGCTCGGCCTCGCGCTAACGCATGCAGTGCGCTTGGTTGACAGGCGTAGTGCGGACATTCTGTTTTTCCAACAATAGGACGCATGCAACCCCAGAGCCACACCCCTAAGATAGACAGGGAGGTAACGGGGTGTAACGGACTCGCCTACGGATACGGCGCCGCGGCACGCCGCGTCGCCGCCTGCTTTGGCTCGTTCTAGGCTCGGCTTCGCACGGGGTGGGAAGGGGGTCATGACCGCCCCCTCCCCACCCCCCTGCTCGGCCTCGCGCTAACGCACGCAGTGCGCTTGGTTGATAGGCGCAGTGCGGAGATTCTGTTTTTCCAACAATAGGACACACGCAACCCCAGAGCAACACCCATAAGATAGACAGGGAGGCGACGGGGTGTGACGGACTAGCCTACGCATGCGGCGCCGCGGTACGCCGCGTCGCCGCCTGCTCCGGCACATTCCAGGCTCGGCCTCGCAGGGGGGTGGGGAGGTGGGTCACGACCCCCCTCCCTACCCCCCCTGCTCGGCCTATCTCTAACGCATGCATTGCGCTTGGTTGACATGCGTAGTGCGGACATTCTGTTTTTCCAACAATAGGACGCACGCAACCCCAGAGCCACACCCCTAAGATAGACAGGGAGGCGACAGGGTGCGACAGACTCGCCTACGCATGTGGCGCCGCGGCACGCCGCATCACCGCCTGCTCCGGCTCTTTCCAGGTTCGTCCTCGCAGGGGGTGGGGAGGGGGGTCA
The DNA here is from genome assembly GCF_018294505.1 of Triticum aestivum. Lineage (NCBI taxonomy): Eukaryota > Viridiplantae > Streptophyta > Magnoliopsida > Poales > Poaceae > Triticum > Triticum aestivum. Next base: position 343,020,367 of record NC_057814.1, read on the forward strand.
CGACTCCCCTTCCCACCCCCTACTTGACTTCGCGCTAACGCACGCAGTGCGCTTGGTTGACAGCCGCAGTGCGGACATTCTATTTTACCAACAATAGGATGCACGCAACCCCAGAGCCACACCCCTAAGATAGACACGGAGGCGACGGGGTGTGACGGACTAGCCTACACATGCGGCGCCGCGGTACGCCGCGTCGCCGCCTGCTCCGGCTCATTCCAGGCTCGGCCTCGCAGGAGGGTGGGGAAGTGGGTCACGACCCCCCCTCCCCACCCCCTGCTCGGCCTCGCGCTAACGCATGCAGTGCGCTTGGTTGACAGGCGTAGTGCGGACATTCTGTTTTTCCAACAATAGGACGCAAGCAACCCCAGAGCCACACCCATAAGATAGAAAGGGAGGGGACGGGGTGTAACGGACTCGCCTACGGATGCGGTGCCGCGGCACGCCACGTCGCCGCCTGCTCCGGCTCGTTCCAGGCTCGGCCTCGCAGGGGGTCGGAAGGGGGGTCACGACCCCCCCCCCACCCCCTGCTCGGCCTCGCGCTAACGCACACAATGCGCTTGGTTGACAGGTGCAGTGCGGACATTCTGTTTTTCCAACAATAGGACGCACGCAACCCTAGAGCCACACCCCTAAGATAGACAGGGAGGCGACGGGGTGTGACGGACTCGCCTACGCATGAGGCGCCGCGGCACGCCGCGTCGCCGCCTGCGCTGGCTCGGCCTCGCAGGGGCGTGGGGAGGGGGGTCACGAACCCCCCTGCTCGGCCTCGCGCTAATGGATGCAGTGCGCTTGGTTGACAGGCGCAGTGCGGACATTCTGTTTTTCCAACAATAGGACGCATTCAACCCAAGAGCCACACCCCTAAGATAGACAGGGAGGCAACGGGGTGTAACGGACTCGCCTACGGATAGGGCGCCGCGGCACGCCGCGTCACCGCCTGCTTTGTCTCGTTCTAGGCTCGACCTCGCACGGGGTGGGAAGGGGGTCATGACCGCCCCCTCCCCACCCCCCTGCTCGGCCTCGCGCTAACGCACGCAGTGCGCTTGGTTGATAGGCGCAGTGCGGACATTCTGTTTTTCCAACAACAGGACACACGCAACCCCAGAGCCACACCCATAAGATAGACAGGGAGGCGACGGGGTGTGACGGACTAGCCTACGCATGCGGCGCCGCGGTACGCCGCGTCGCCGCCTGCTCCGGCTCATTCCAGGCTCGGCCTCGCAGGGGGTGGGGAGGTGGGTCACGACCCCCCTCCCCACCCCCTGCTCGGCCTCTCTCTAACGCATGCAGTGCGCTTGGTTGACATGCGTAGTGCGGACATTCTGTTTTTCCAACAATAGGACGCACGCAACCCCAGAGCCACACCCCTAAGATAGACAGGGAGGCGATAGGGTGCGACAGACTCGCCTACGCATGTGGCGCCGCGGCACGCCGCATCACCGCCTGCTCGGCCTCGCAGGGGCGTGGGGAGGGGGGTCACGACCCCCCCTGCTGGGCCTCGCGCTAACGCATAAAGTGCGCTTGGTTGACAGGCGCAGTGCGGACATTCTGTTTTTCCAACAATAGGACGCATTCAACCCCAGAGCCACACCCCTAAGATAGACAGGGAGGCGACGGGGTGTAACGGACTCGCGTACGGATGCGGCGCCGCGGCACGCCGCGTCGCCGCCTGCTTTGGCTCGTACTAGGCTCGGCCTCACACGGGGTGGGAAGGGGGTCATGACCGCCCCCTCCCCACCCCCTGCTCGGCCTCGCGCTAACGCACGCAGTGCGCTTGGTTGATAGGCGCAGTGCGGACATTCTGTTTTACCAACAATAGGACGCACGCAACCCCAGAGCCACACCCCTAAGATTGACAGGGAGGCGACGGGGTGTGACAGACTCGCGTACGCATGTGGCGCCGCGGCACGCCGCATCGCCGCCTGCTCCGGCTCTTTCCAGGCTCGGCCTCGCAGGGGGTGGGGAGGGGGGGTCACGACCCCCCTCCCCACCCCCCTACTCGGCTTCGCGCTAACGCACGCAGTGCGCTTGGTTGACAGGCGCAGTGCGGACATTCTGTTTTTCCAACAATAGGACGCACGCAACCCCAAAGCCACGCCCCCAAGATAGACAGGGAGGCGACGGGGTGTGACAGACTAGCGTACACATGCGGCGCTGCGGTACGCCGCGTCGCCGCCTGCTCCGGCTCATTCCAGGCTCGGCCTCGCAGGGGGGTGGGGAGGTGGGTCACGACACCCCTCCCAACCCCCCTACTCGGCCTCGCGCTAACGCATGTAGTGCGCTTGGTTGATAGGCGTAGTGCGGACATTCTGTTTTTCCAACAATAGGACGCACGCAACCCCAGAGCCACGCCCCTAAGATAGACAGGGAGGCGACGGGGTGTGACGGACTCGCCTACGCATGCGGAGCCGCGGCACGCCGCGTCGCCGCCTGCTATGGCTTGTTCCAAGCTCGGCCTCCCAGGGGGGTAGGGAGGGGGTCACCACCCCCTCCCCACCCCCTGCGAGGACTCGCGCTAACGCATGCAATGCGCTTGGTTGACAGGCGTAGTGCGGACATTCTGTTTTTCCAACAATAGGACGCATGCAACCCCAGAGCCACACCCCTAAGATAGACAGGGAGGCGACGGGGTGTAACGGACTCGCCTACGGATGCGGCGCCGTGGCACGCCGCGTCGCCGCCTGCTCCGGCTCGTTCCTGGTTCGGCCTCGCAGGGGGTGGGAAGGGGGGTCACGACCCCCCTTCCCCACCCTTGCTCGGCCTCGCGCTAACGCACGCAGTGCGCTTGGTGGACAGGCGCAGTGCGGACATTCTGTTTTTCCAACAATAGGACGCACGCAACCCCAGAGCCACACCCCTAAGATTGACAGGGAGGCGACGGGGTGTGGCAGACTCGCGTACGCATGTGGCGCCGCGGCACGCCGCATCGCCGCCTGCTCCGGCTCTTTCCAGGCTCGGCCTCGCAGGGGGTGGGGAGGGGGGGTCACGACCCCCCTCCCCACCCCCCTACTCGGCTTCGCGCTAACGCACGCAGTGCGCTTGGTTGACAGGCGCAGTGCGGACATTCTGTTTTTCCAACAATAGGACGCACGCAACCCCAGAGCCACGCCCCTAAGATAGACAAGGAGGCGACGGGGTGTGACAGACTAGCGTACACATGCGGCGCTGCGGTACGCCGAGTCGCCGCCTGCTCCGGCTCCTTCCAGGCTCGGCCTCGCAGGGGGGTGGGGAGGTGGGTCACGACACCCCTCCCAACCCCCCTACTCGGCCTCGCGCTAACCCATGTAGTGCGCTTGGTTGATAGGCGTAGTGCGGACATTCTGTTTTTCCAACAATAGGACGCACGCAACCCTAGAGCCACGCCCCTAAGATAGACAGGGAGGCGACGGGGAGTGACGGACTCGCCTACGCATGCGGAGCCGCGGCACGCCGCGCCGCTGCCTGCTATGGCTTGTTCCAAGCTCGGCCTCCCAGGGGTGTAGGGAGGGGGTCACCACCCCCCTCCCCACCCCCCTGTGAGACCTCGCGCTAACGCATGCAATGCGCTTGGTTGACAGGCGTAGTGCGGACATTCTGTTTTTCCAACAATAGGACGCATGCAACCCCAGAGCCACACCCCTAAGATCGACAGGGAGGCGACGGGGTGTAACGGACTCGCCTACGGATGCGGCGCCGTGGCACGCCGCGTCGCCGCCTGCTCCGGCTCGTTCCTGGTTCGGCCTCGCAGGGGGTGGGAAGGGGGGTCACGACCCCCCTTCCCCACCCCTGCTCGGCCTCGCGCTAACGCACGCAGTGCGCTTGGTGGACAGGCGCAGTGCGGACACTCTGTTTTTCCAACAATAGGACGCACGCAACCCTAGAGCCACACCCCTAAGATAGACAGGGGTGGCGACGGACTCGCCTACGCATCCGGCACAGCGGCACGCCGCGTCGCCGCCTGCTGCGGCTCGTTCCAGGCTCGGCCTCGCAGGGGGTGGGGAGGGGGTCACGACCCCCCTCCCCACCCCCTACTCGGCCTCGCGCTAACGCATGCAGTGCGCTTGGTTGACAGGCGCAGTGTGGACATTCTGTTTTTCCAACAATAGGACGCACGCAACCCCAGAGCCACGCCCCCAAGATAGACAAGGAGGCGACGGGGTGTGACAGACTAGCGTACACATGCGGCGCTGCGGTACGCCGCGTCGCCGCCTGCTCCGGCTCATTCCAGGCTCGGCCTCGCAGGGGGGTGGGGAGGTGGGTCACGACACCCCTCCCAACCCCCCTACTCGGCCTCGCGCTAACGCATGTAGTGCGCTTGGTTGATAGGCGTAGTGCGGACATTCTGTTTTTCCAACAATAGGACGCACGCAACCCCAGAGCCACGCCCCTAAGATAGACAGGGAGGCGACGGGGTGTGACGGACTCGCCTACGCATGCGGAGCCGCGGCACGCCGCGTCGCCGCCTGCTATGGCTTGTTCCAAGCTCGGCCTCCCAGGGGGGTAGGGAGGGGGTCACCACCCCCCTCCCCACCCCCTGCGAGGCCTCGCGCTAACGCATGCAGTGCGCTTGGTTGACAGGCGTAGTGCGGACATTCTGTTTTTCCAACAATAGGACGCATGCAACCCCAGAGCCACACCCCTAAGATAGACAGGGAGGCGACGGGGTGTAACGGACTCGCCTACGGATGCGGCGCCGTGGCACGCCGCGTCGCCGCCTGCTCCGGCTCGTTCCTGGTTCGGCCTCGCAGGGGGTGGGAAGGGGGGTCACGACCCCCCTTCCCCACCCCTGCTCGGCCTCGCGCTAACGCACGCAGTGCACTTGGTGGACAGGCGCAGTGCGGACATTCTGTTTTACCAACAATAGGACGCACGCAACCCCAGAGCCACACCCCTAAGATTGACAGGGAGGCGACGGGGTTGTGGCAGACTCGCGTACGCATGTGGCGCCGCGGCACGCCGCATCGCCGCCTGCTCCGGCTCTTTCCAGGCTCGGCCTCGCAGGGGGGGGGGGGGGGGGGTCACGACCCCCCTCCCCACCCCCCTACTCGGCTTCGCGCTAACGCACGCAGTGCGCTTGGTTGACAGGCGCAGTGCGGACATTCTGTTTTTCCAACAATAGGACGCACGCAACCCCAGAGCCACGCCCCTAAGATAGACAAGGAGGCGACGGGGTGTGACAGACTAGCGTACACATGCGGCGCTGCGGTACGCCGAGTCGCCGCCTGCTCCGGCTCCTTCCAGGCTCGGCCTCGCAGGGGGGTGGGGAGGTGGGTCACGACACCCCTCCCAACCCCCCTACTCGGCCTCGCGCTAACGCATGTAGTGCGCTTGGTTGATAGGCGTAGTGCGGACATTCTGTTTTTCCAACAATAGGACGCACGCAACCCTAGAGCCACGCCCCTAAGATAGACAGGGAGGCGACGGGCAGTGACGGACTCGCCTACGCATGCGGAGCCGCGGCACGCCGCGTCGCCGCCTGCTATGGCTTGTTCCAAGCTCGACCTCCCAGGGGTGTAGGGAGGGGGTCACCACCCCCCTCCCCACCCCCCTGTGAGGCCTCGCGCTAACGCATGCAATGCGCTTGGTTGACAGGCGTAGTGCGGACATTCTGTTTTTCCAACAATAGGACGCATGCAACCCCAGAGCCACACCCCTAAGATCGACAGGGAGGCGACGGGGTGTAACGGACTCGCCTACGGATGCGGCGCCGTGGCACGCCGCGTCGCCGCCTGCTCCGGCTCGTTCCTGGTTCGGCCTCGCAGGGGGTGGGAAGGGGGGTCACGACCCCCCTTCCCCACCCCTGCTCGGCCTCGCGCTAACGCACGCAGTGCGCTTGGTGGACAGGCGCAGTGCGGACACTCTGTTTTTCCAACAATAGGACGCACGCAACCCTAGAGCCACACCCCTAAGATAGACAGGGTGGCGACGGACTCGCCTACGCATCCGGCACAGCGGCACGCCGCGTCGCCGCCTGCTGCGGCTCGTTCCAGGCTCGGCCTCGCAGGGGGTGGGGAGGGGGGCACGACCCCCCTCCCCACCCCCTACTCGGCCTCGCGCTAACGCACGCAGTGCGCTTGGTTGACAGGCGCAGTGTGGACATTCTGTTTTTCCAACAATAGGACGCACGCAACCCCAGAGCCACACCCCTAAGATAGACAGGGAGGCGACAGGGTGTGACGGACTCGCCTATGCATGCGGCGCCATGGCACCCCGCGTCGCTGCCTGCTCCGGCTCGTTCCAGGCTCGGCCTCGCAGGGGGGTGGGGAGGGGGGTCGTGCCTCGCGCTAACGCACGCAGTGCGCTTGGTTGACAGGCGCATTGCGGACATTCTGTTTTTCCAACAATAGGACGCACGCAACCCCAGAGCCACACCCCTAAGATAGACAAGGAGGCGACGGGGTGTGACGGACTCGCCTACGCATGCGGCGCCGCGGTACGCCGCGTCGCCGCCTGCTCCGGCTCATTCCAGGCTCGGCCTCGCAGGGGGGTGGGGAGGTGGGTCACGACCCCCCTCCCCACCCCCTGCTCGGCCTCGCGCTAACGCAGACAGTGCGCTTGGTTGACAGGCGTAGTGCGGACATTTTGTTTTTCCGACAATAGGACGCACGCAACTCCAGAGCCACACCCCTAAGATAGACAGGGAGGCGACGGGGTGTGACGGAGTCACCTACGCATGCGGCGCCGCGGCACCTGCTCCGGCTCGTTCCAGGCTCGGCCTCGTAGGGGGCAGGGAGGGGGTCATGACCCCCTCCCACCTCCCTGCTCGGCCTTGCGTTAACGCACGTAGTGCACTAAATACAGGGAATACAGGAGCAATACAAATCTATAGACAACTAAACAAATGGGGGGGGCAACCCCCCCACCTTACCGTACAAACAATAAAAAAACAACTGCAGGACGCATCTTTAGGCGAAGCAGTGCATTTGGTTAGGCAAAGCAGTGCAGTATCATAAAGCAATGCAGTTCCGGCATGCACACATGAATACAGGGTCTGCGGCAAGTGCAGCAAAAAAAAACAGGTGCGGCACAAACTTGTAGACAAATGCAGTGCTTTTTGTTGGACGAAGAAGTTCGGCATCACATGCAATGCAGTTTATGGGACACATACGATACATATAAGTGTGACAAATGCCAGTTCACATAGAACGTGGTCGTCAACAAAATAAAAATATACACATATATATATTGTATGAGTTATTTATATAAAATACACATACACATAGAAATTCGTCCATATACACTGCTGCAAAAAGCAGACGAAAACACAACAATAGAAAAATAAAAGTCTTTTCATACATTATCTACCTTAGGCAGCACACAGTACACAACATGAACCCTAGTTCTTGTCCATACACAGGCTTTTACCCAGTAGAAACAATGCCAAAATGACTGTTACTGCGTCTGCGATTGCGACAGGGAAGTAAGCCTGAGGTCTGCAATCAGATCTCGTAGCTCAAGTGGCATGTCTTCATAACACAACATGGTGAGGACATGGCTACCACAGTTACACCCATATCCCCTGCTGTTTTACCTCTTGGAACAATTGCTAGAGATCGCATATGCCAGTTAAATTACCAGGTACTTTCGTTTCTTGGTAATGTTTCTAGTGTTCATGAGAATATGATGCTGCCTAACTTAGATACATTTGTGTTGCTTGCAATTGAAGGGCCTAGCACACACAAGAAGGATGAACATTGGAGCATGAGCAAGTACGGAGATGAAGGTGCGTGCGAAGAGAACAAGAACGAATGTTCTAGTGGAGATTTCCGGACTTTGAAGCCACCATGATGACATACGAGAAGATGGACAAAATATAAAAGATGGCCTTTCATAAATTTCGTCCTAGCTTATTATTGGTGTTGCGCCACCTTATTTTGGGCCAGGCCCAAGTAATCTATTTTTTAGAGTCCGTTTTATAGGGGAAACCACTTAGGAGGTGTTATAGTCCCACCTTGCCAAGGGTGGACAAAATACCCTCTCTTTTCCCTATAAATATAGCCCTTAAGGCATCGCTTAGAGTTGGGATTTGTTTAGTTAAAAGTTAGCCATTGCAACTTCGTGTACTTCATTTGTGTCCAACGACCACACCAAGACCGCTTACGGATCCCCACCTTTATCAATACTTCATCTATATTCGCAATATTCATATTGCATTATCATATTCTTGCTTGTTCTTCGATTGCGTGTAGGAATAGACCTTCGTGGTCAGGTTGATCGTGCTCCGGCGTGGTCAATAACCTCTCGAAGTTGGTTTAGCGATCGCTAAGGCGCAACGTCGTGCACGTTTGTAGTCGGATCATCAAAGTCGACTCCACCAAATCGATAGTTATCATCTCATCGAAAGATCGGGACACCCTCGCCTCTATCCAGTGGTATCCGTTTTCAGGTTGCTCGGTGAGATTTCCAGTTTTTCATAGTCTAGATTGCATATATTCTTCGTACCTAGAGTCCAAGAAAAAGCCACCAAAAAAAGTTAGATTAGCTCATCCGTGTCCTAGATAGTCTGAGCCTTTTCGCCATTACCACTTTGTTTTTGCATTGTTGAATTTTCGGTTGCATCGTGTGTCGAGTTGCTGGTCTTTAGCGTCTAGTCTTTTAGAGTTTCGAGTTCTAGTCACGCTTTGTTCACATTGCATCTGCTCACTTTGTTCGCGTCCATCTCCACCTGTCATCTTCCCCCACCATTCGTTCGCTGCAATTATCATCACAATCGCCTCAATTTGTTTGATCCTCACCGGTCGCGTCCAGAGAAAAAAAAACAAAAAAATTGTTGCGGTTATTTGGTGCCTTCATACCGACGATCTGTGCATTAGTTGTTTTGGAAGTGTTGGATTCTAGAGTTCGGCTTGGAAAGATTGGATCAGCCAAGATAAAAGGAGCATATTGGGCATTGTGTGCTTTGGCAAGTTTGGAAACAGACAAAGAGAAGGAAAGTTGGCAAAGGCAGGTGCGATGATTGGTTTCCATCCACGTGCAAGTACTTGGAAAGTAAGGAGAGAGAGAAATTAGAGAGGACAAAAGGGGACGTGGTGGTATTCATTTGGAAAGCCTAGATTCGGCCAAGAATAAAAGGATCGATATATGCTTGGGGCTGATCTGCCGTCTGATCGAAGGAACGTTTGATTGGGAAAAAAAAGAGGTCGGTTGTGTGTTTGGAAAGCAAAAAAACAGATCTGACCGAATCCTCCTGGTTTGGTAACTTCGGATAAAAAAAAGAAAGAGCAGAATTAAAGGGCAGGTTTGGTGCGGCCAAATAGAAAGAGAGAGAATTTGGCAGGAAAGATAGCGGGCAAGTGCAGATTGTTTGGATATAATCAATTTCGGGAGAGAGAATTGGAAAGAAGAAAAGCAGGTTTTGTGCTGATCCGAATTAAAAAAAGGTGAGTTCTTTGGAAACACCGGATTAGTGGTTTTGAGAATCAAATCCGTGGAGATTACTTGAAAAAAAATTGAGGCGTAGAATTTGGGAGTAGTACTCCACGTCAACCCCTTGGAACCATTAAAAAAAGAGGGCCGTTTTTTTGGAAAAGAGAGCAGATTCGTTTGGGAGAAGTGGAGCTAAAAAAAACTGTTATGTTTGAAGTCCTAGGCATTCACGTTTAAGGAACGTGAGGAGGAAAAAAAAGGCATGATTTGGTTCAATTTCCAAAGAGCATCATTGTTGTTGAGCTTTCCTTGTTTGTTGATTGCAGATTCTAGTGGGCACGTTTGGACTTTGGAGAAAGAAAAAAATTAACGGTGCTTTGTTGTGCTATAATCCAATACGCTACAGTTACATTGGAGTGAAAAAAAAGTGGAAGGGGGCTTGTACCACAGTGTGGTGTTGGGAACATCTTGTGAATTTGTCTGTGTCTTAGGCTCGCGTCTCTAGCACGGTCTAGCCTAGGGCCAGCACTCGACCACTTTAAACGAATTTTCAGCTTGCATTAATTAACATGGTTGTACCATTTTTTTCTACATATATAAAGCCAACCCAGCTCCACATATTTCTACACCGTGTATCCATACGTTCACCTAGCAATCGCTTTAGCCAACTTTTGAAGTTACTTGACACCGCTGGTTGCCGATCACCGCCTGCTACATGGTAAGAACTTGTAAGACATTGATTTTTGCTTTACTTTGAGCGTTTTACCACCACATCCTAGTAGTTATAGGAACATTATTTTTGGATTTTGTTTCTTGTTTCTACTAATCATGACAGGATCTAGAGTCAATTCATGGGCTTTGTCGATCGCGGGAGACGTGCCACCACCTATGCAAATTCCACAACGGTCACGAGAGGTGCACAGACATCCAAATGCACATGATCAGGTTAATGTTTCTATACCACCATTTAATGGCCGTTTTAGACCTGCTTTATATATTGAATGGGAGTTCGACATAAATAATATATTTGCTTCCCATAATTTTGATGAACGTAAAAAAGTTAAGGTTGCGGTTGGTTCTTTCACTGGTTATGCTTTAGTTTGGTGGAGTGAATATTGTCGGTTACACCCTAATGATATACCTTCTACTTGGGATGATTTGAAACTAGCCATGCGACATACATTCGTTTCCGCTTATTATACTCGTGACATGATTAAAAAGTTGCAACATTTAAAACAAGGTAGTGACACCGTAACAAAATATTATGATGCTTTACAAACTACCTTGTTGCATTCCTCTTTAGAAGAAAGTGAAGAAGATTTTATGGATAGATTTTGGGGAGGTTTAAACCGTGATATTCAGGAGATACTAATTCATGAAGAGTGTTATCCTATGGATCGTTTGTTTCGTCTTGCTTGTAAAGCTGAACAGGAAATAAAACGACGTGTTGCCCTTAAAGAGAACAAGCACAAGGTGCACATTCCAAGAGATGATACGGTTGTTCCTTCAACTACTAGGCGTGCTATGACAACCACATCTGTTGTTGCATCACCTCCACCATGTGACACAGCACCATCGATAGTGCCTACATCTGAGTTGATCATAAGAGGTAATGACAAAGGTACTGATCTCCCATCTCGACATGAGTATGATGAATGCCTTGTCAATTTCAATGAACCATACGATGAGCTACCCACTACTATGATCACACCAGCTATTTTAGAAGACTATGTTCATGATTTGACTTTGCCATGTGATCAAACAATTTTGAGTGAACCCATTGAATTAACTATTGATGCGAAAGAACCATGTGAATCGGGGAATAAATCAGATTTGGATCAAATATGTTTGAAAATAGTTGTGCCAATGTTTAATCATTTTGATATGACCTCTAATCTTGATGATGGTTCATCCAGGTTGGGATGGTTTAATGATGAGCATTGCCAATCTTTTGGTACGATTAAGAGCTTCACTTATATGTGCAAACTGAGTTGCAATATTTTCATGCATTTGACTTCTTGTGATAATATATTGGTTTTATATTTCACGACTTTAGAAGGGTGCTCTTGTATAACTGTCTCACATGTGCCACAACTGAGATCAGTCAAAATGGATGACATATACACATACAACGTGTACACCTTGTCTCTTTTGTTAGCCACATTTCAGGTTAAGCAACGCCGAGGACGGCTTTGTTTTCAAGAAGGGGAGGATGGTGAGGACGGTGAGGACATGGCTACCACAGTTACACCCATATCCCCTGCTGTTTTACCTCTTGGAACATTTGCTAGAGATCGCATATGCCAGTTAAATTACCAGGTACTTTCGTTTCTTGGTAATGTTTCTAGTGTTCATGAGAATATGATGCTGCCTAACTTAGATACATTTGTGTTGCTTGCAATTGAAGGGCCTAGCACACACAAGAAGGATGAACATTGGAGCATGAGCAAGTACGGAGATGAAGGTGCGTGCGAAGAGAACAAGAACGAAGGTTCTAGTGGAGATTTCCGGACTTTGAAGCCACCATGATGACATACGAGAAGATGGACAAAATATAAAAGATGGCCTTTCATAAATTTCGTCCTAGCTTATTATTGGTGTTGCGCCACCTTATTTTGGGCCAGGCCCAAGTAATCTATTTTTTAGAGTCCGTTTTGTAGGGGAAACGACTGAGGAGGTGTTTTAGTCCCACCTTGCCAAGGGTGGACAAAATCCCCTCTCTTTTCCCTACAAATATAGCCCTTAAGGCATCGCTTAGAGTTGGGATTTGTTTAGTTAAAAGTTAGCCATTGCAACTTCGTGTACTTCGTTTGTGTCCAACGACCACACCAAGACCGCTTACGGATCCCCACCTTTATCAATACTTCATCTATATTCGCAATATTCAGATTGCATTATCATATTCTTGCTTGTTCTTCGATTGCGCGCAGGAATAGACCTTCGTGGTCAGGTCGATCGTGCTCCGGCGTGGTCAATAACCTCTCGAAGTTGGTTTAGCGATTGCTAAGGCGCAACGTCATGCACGTTTGTAGTCGGATCGTCAAAGTCGACTCCACCAAATCGATAGTTATCATCTCATCGAAAGATTGGGACACCCTCGCCTATATCACAACATGTTCGAAGGATTGAACAGCAGCTGGAACATGTACTCCGCCTTCCAATCTTCAACAGCAGGCTGAAAAAGAAAATTAAAAAAATGTGTGCTAACATTGCATGTGTAGTTTATAAAAAAATGCAGTAGGAGAAACACAAAAAAGCTTTGCACTTGGCAAGAAAAAATGACATACCACTTCAGTTCAATCTGAGTGGTAGTCAGTCCTGCGCCACTTTGTCGTGACATCAGGATGGCCAGTGTACTTCCTAGTGTCATGGATATCAAACGTCTGGCGATGCTGGTTCAACCTGTATAAGGAATAATGAGAATCCTTGGAGCGCGCCATCATAATCTGTTCACATCAAAAAAACAAAAAATGAAATGAAAAGTTCTTTCGACACGTAGCACTAGGACCACTGTTCCAAAAATAACTATAAGAAGAAATGCAACAAACCAGAAAAATAAATGACGGAAAACAATGAACTTACCAGTTTTGCATCCAACAGGTGTACGTCGTCGCTCACAAAAACCATGAACTGGTTAACTGCATCTTCTAAAACAAACGGGCTATGCACAACTGGCAACACAGGGTTTTAATCATCATCTCTCTTCACAAAGGTTTACATTTGAAGAACATACTGCACAAAAAAAAGAACAAAAAAAGGACATGAAAAAAAGAATAAATAATGCATGCACGCATGGACATGAAAAAACCAGTATAATAGAAAAAAATGACAGCACACGTTCACCGTGATAAATAAAGGTGAAAGTAGCACACATTCACGAGAATGATAAACTAAACCCATTTCAGGGTCTTGCTTCCAGTACTTGATGACAAAATCCATGAGATACGAATCCATTAAATCTCCTTTGCCAAATGTATTATAGATATAGTCAAGAGTGTAAGTATCAACATCACCAAAAGGACTATTCACCATAAAGAACGCGTTCCTGCAGTAAACATACACAGATGGGATCAATAAAATTAAAATTAAAAACAAAACACACAAAAAGGATTAAGGGCACACACATAATACTTACTCGTGGTATTTGGTTAGAAAATCTTTGCTGAGAACAAGATCCTTTATTTTCCTCGCCTCATCAATATATTTGAACCTCGGAGGCTTCAGTTTCTCTATAGAGCATCTCAACTTAAAAGCCCTCTCAACCGCCCTCATGTTTGAAAATACTTCAACCTCATCCACAGGAGGGCGATTAATTGCTGCACTCCTAGTCCTAGTGACGCGTGGACACGGCGTAACAAAATCATCATCATCAACATCAAATACATCGCGTGGAGAGCTAGGTCGAGAAACACTTCCACCATCAGGTCCAGACGCCACAATGATGTCTACTATGCAACCTTCTTCTTGTAGACGTTGTTGGGCCTCCAAGTGCAGAGGTTTGCAGGACAGTAGCAACTTTCCCTCAAGTGGATGACCTAAGGTTTATCAATCCTTGGGAGGTGTAGGATGAAGATGGTCTCTCTCAAACAACCCTGCAACCAAATAACAAAGAGTCTCTTGTTTCCCCAACACACCCAATACAATGGTAAATTGTATAGGTGCACTAGTTCAGCGAAGAGATGGTGATACAAGTGCAATATGGATGGTAGATATAGGTTTTTGTAATCTGAAAATATAAAAACCGCAAGGTAACAAGTGGTAAAAGTGAGCACAAACGGTATTGCAATGCTAGGAAACAAGGCCTAGGGTTCATACCTTCACTAGTGCAAGTTCTCTCAACAATAATAACATAACTGGATCATATAACTATCCCTCAACATGCAACAAAGAGTCACTCCAAAGTCACTAATAGTGGAGAACAAACGACGAGATCATTGTAGGGTACGAAACCACCTCAAAGTTATTCCTTCGGATCGATCTATTCAAGAGTTCGTACTAGAATAACACCTTAACACACATATCAGCCAAAACCCTAATGTCACCTAGATACTCCAATGTCACCTCAAGTATCCGTGGGTATGATTATACGATATGCATCACACAATCTCAGATTCATCTATTCAAACCAACACAAAGTACTTCAAAGAGTTCCCCAAAGTTTCTACCGGAGAGTCAATACGAAAACGTGTGCCAACCCCTATGCATAAGTTCACAATGTTATGGAACCCGCAAGTTGAGCACCAAAACATACATCAAGTAGATCACGTGAATATCCCATTGTCACCACAGATAACACATGCAAGACATGCATCAAGTGTTCTCAAATCCTTAAAGACTCAATCCGATAAGATAACTTCAAAGGGAAAACTCAATCCATTACAAGAGAGTAGAGGGGGAGAAACATCATAAGATCCAACTATAATAGCAAAGCTCGCGATACATCAAGATCGTGCCAAACCAAGAAACCGAGAGAGAGATCAAACACATAGCTACTGGTACATACCCTCGGCCCCGAGGGTGAACTACTCCCTCCTCGTCATGGAGAGCGCCGGGATGATGAAGATGGCCACCGGAGAGGGATTCCCCCCTCCGGCAGGGTGCCAGAACGGGTCTAGATTGGTTTTTGGTGGCTACAGAGGCTTGCGGCGGTGGAACTCCCGATCTAGGTTATGTTCTGGGGGTTTCTGTATATGTAAGAGGTTTTGGCATCGAGAACAAGTCAGGGGGGGTCTCTGGGCTGTCCACGAGGCAGGGGGGCACGCCCAGGGGGTGGGCGCGCCCCCACCCTCGTGGGCAGCCCGGGACTCGTCTGGTCCATCTCCGATGCTCCGTGGGCTTCTTCTGGTCCAAAAATAATCTCCGTCGAATTTCAGGTCAATTGGACTCCGTTTGGTTTTCCTTTTCTGTGATACTCAAAATCAAGAAGAAGAAAAAACAGAAACTGGCACTGGGCTCTAGGTTAATAGGTTAGTCCCAAAAATCATATAAAATAGCATATAGATGCATATAAAACATCCTAGAAGGATAATATAATAGCATGAATACTTCATAAATTATAGATACGTTGGAGACGTATCAGCATCCCCAAGCTTAACTCCTGCTCGTCCTCGAGTAGGTAAATGATAAAAGAAATAATTTATGAAGTGTGAATGCTAGCAGGTGCATAAGTTTGGTCAATGATAATTTCAATCACCTTTTCTAGCATCATTATATGTCATAACAGTAGCTCAACTCATAAAACTTTTCATGATCAAGTAACAAGCTATTCGCATGTTAAAGCATAGACCATAAACTTTCTTGAAAACTAACAAACTATGTTCTCAGTCATCAAACAATTGCAATTCATCTTATTTTCACGAAGGGTGCCGTCCAACTATCACACTCCACGGCTTGTCCGAAACAACGGGTGCCGTCCAACTATCGACAATCCTGGGGGAGTTTTGTTTAAACTATTTGCGATTTTGTTTTTGATCTTTTGATCATAGGACTGGGCATCCCAGTTACCAGCCATTTTCTCGTGAATGATGAGTGGAGTCCACTCATCGTGAGAATAACCCACCTAACGTGGAAGATACTAACAGCCCCTAGTCGCTACATGAGCGATTTGGGCATACAAAACAGATTATTATTTGAAGGTTTAGAGTTTGGCACATGCAAATTTACTTGGAACGGCAGGTAAATACCGCATATAGGTAGATATGGCGGACACTCATGGAAGAAACTTGGTTCAAGGATTTTGGATGCACAAGCAGTATTCCCGCTTAGTACAGATATTTTGGCTAGCAAAGGATTCTAAATAGCAAGCACCACATGTTAGAGGATCCATAACAATATAACTTCTATACAAATATACCCAAGCATAACTCATTATGTTGTCTTCCTTGTACAACTTCAACTAATTTGCTCAGGTTTGAAAATAATTAATGGGGATCACAATCATAGAAGATGTCCAAGATAGTATATTTATATGTGAAATCTCTCTTCCTTCAATATTCTTTCATGAATTGTTCAAGTGACCAATACAATGTTTGCTAACCTTCAAAAAAATTACCACCTCTACTTCTTATATGTGAAGTCATTACTCCCCATGGGATAAGCATATGAAACATATATAATTTTAAATTTATGATATTCAAATCATTCAACCATTTACTCATAGGATATAAGTGAAGCACACGAGTAAATGACAAACTACTCCAAAAAGATATAAGCGAAGATCAATGAGTAGTCAAATAATTATGTAGCTATGTGAAGACTCTCTCTCATTTAAGAATTTCATATCTTGGGATATTATTCAAACAGCAAACAAAACAAAATAAAATAACATTTCAAGGATAGCACTCATCATGTGAAGAAGCAAAAAACTTAGGCTCAACCGATACTAACCGATAATTGTTAAAGAAGAAAGGTGGGATGCCTACAGGGGAATCCCCAAGCTTAGATGCTTGAAACTTCTTGAAATATTATCTTGGGGTGCCTTGGGCATCCCCAAGCTTGATATTTTGCCACTCCTTATTCCATAGTCCATCGAATCTTTACCCAAAACTTGAAAACTTCACAACACAAAACTCAACAGAAAATCTCATGAGCTCCGTTAGCGAAATAAAACAAACCACCACTTAAAGGTACTGTAATGAACTCATTCTTTATTTATATTGGTGTTAAACCTACTGTATTCCAACTTCTCTATGGTTCAGAACCTCCGATACTAGCCATAGATTCATCAAAATAGGCAAACAACACACGAAAAACAGAATCTGTCAAAAACAGAACAGTCTGTAGTAATCTGTATCAAACGCAAACTTTCTTTAAATCAAAAATTCTACCAAAATAGGAAGACCTGGATAATTTGTTTATTGATCTACTGCAATTGGAATCAGTATTTTATCACGTTTTGGTGATTTTTAACAATTCTTTTCTTGAGCATAAAGTTTCTGATTTTTTCAGCAAGATCAAATAACTATCATCCAAGAAGATCCTATAGGTTTCACTTGGCACAAACACTAATTAAAACATAAAACCACATCTAACCAGAGGCTAGATCAAATATTTATTACTAAACTGAACCAAAAAGCAAAGAACAAAAATAAAATTGGGTTGCCTCCCAACAAGCGCTTTTCTTTAATGCCTTTTAGCCAGGCATGATGATTTCAATGATGCTCTCTCATAAAAGATAAGAATTGAAACATAAAGAGAGCATCATGAAACACATGGCAAGCACATTTGAGTCTAACCCACTTCCTATGCATAGGGTTTGTGAGCAAACAACTTATGAGAACAATAATCAACTAGCATAGGAAGGCAAAACAAGCATAACTTTAAAACTTTAAGCACATAGAGAGGAAACTTGATATTATTGCAATTCCTACAAGCATATATTCCTCCCTCATAATAATTTTCAGTAGCATCATGAATGAATTCAACAATATAACTATCACATAAAGCATTCTTTTCATGATCTACTTGCATAGAAATTTTACTACTCTCCACATAAGCAAATTTATTCTCATCAATAGTAGTGGGAGCAAGTTCAACAAAATAACTATCATGTGATTGAAAATTAAGATCAAGGTGACAAGTTTCATTGTTATCATTATTGTTTATAGCATACGTGTCATCACAATAATCATCGTAAATATGAGGCATGCTTTCATCATAATAAATTTGCTCATCAAAACATGGGGGACTAAATATCATCTTGATCGAACATAGCATCCCCAAGCTTGTGGCTTTGCATATCATTAGCATCATGGATATTCAAAGAATTCATACTAACAACATTGCAATCATGCTCATCATACAAAGATTTAGTGCCAAACATTCTAATGCATTCTTCTTCTAGCACTTGAGCACAATTTTCCTTTCCATCATTTTCACGAAAGACATTAAAAAGAGGAAGCATATGAGGCCACCTCAATTCCATTTTTTGTAGTTTTCTTTTATAGACTAAACTAGTGATAAAACAAGAAACTAAAAGATTCGATTGCAAGATCTAAAGATATACCTTCAAGCACTCACCTCCCCGGCAACGGCGCCAGAAAAGAGCTTGATGTCTACTACGCAACCTTCTTCTTGTAGACGTTGTTGGGCCTCCAAGTGCAGAGGTTTGTAGGACAGTAGGAAATTTCCCTCAAGTGGATGACCTAAGGTTTATCAATCTGTGGGAGGTGTAGGATGAAGATGGTCCCTCTCAAACAACCCTGCAACCAAATAACAAAGAGTCTCTTGTGTCCCCAACACACCCAATACAATGGTAAATTGTATAGGTGCACTAGTTCCGCGAAGAGATGGTGATACAAGTGCAATATGGATGGTAGATATAGGTTTTTGTAATCTGAAAATATAAAAACAGCAAGGTAACAAGTGGTAAAAGTGAGCTCAAACGGTATTGCAATGCTAGGAAACAAGGCCTAGGGTTCATACTTTCACTAGTGCAAGTTCTCTCAACAATAATAACATAATTGGATCATATAACTATCCCTCAACATGCAACAAAGAGTCACTCCAAAGTCACTAATAGCGGAGAACAAACGACGAGATTATTGTAGGGTACGAAACCACCTCAAAGTTATTCTTTCGGATCGATCTATTCAAGACTTCGTACTAGAATAACACCTTAAGACACATATCAGCCAAAACCCTAATGTCACCTAGATACTCCAATGTCACCTCAAGTATCCGTGGGTATGATTATACGATATGCATCACACAATCTCAGATTCATCTATTCAAACCAACACAAAGTACTTCAAAGAGTGCCCCAAAGTTTCTACCGGAGAGTCAATACGAAAACGTGTGCCAACCCCTATGCATAAGTTCACAATGTTATGGAACCCGCAAGTTGAGCACCAAAACATACATCAAGTAGATCACGTGAATATCCCATTGTCACCACAGATAACACATGCAAGACATGCATCAAGTGTTCTCAAATCCTTAAAGACTCAATCCGATAAGATAACTTCAAAGGGAAAACTCAATCCATTACAAGAGAGTAGAGGGGGAGAAACATCATAAGATCCAACTATAATAGCAAAGCTCGCGATACATCAAGATCGTGCCAAACCAAGAAACCGAGAGAGAGATCAAACACATAGCTACTGGTACATACCCTCGGCCCCGAGGGTGAACTACTCCCTCCTCGTCATGGAGAGCGCCGGGATGATGAAGATGGCCACCGGAGAGGGATTCCCCCCTCCGGCAGGGTGCCAGAACGGGTCTAGATTGGTTTTCTGTGGCTACAGAGGCTTGCGGCGGTGGAACTCCCGATCTAGGTTATGTTCTGGGGGTTTCTGTATATATATATATAAGAGGTTTTGGCGTCGAGAACAACTCAAGGGGGGTCTCTGGGCTGTCCACGAGGCAGGGGGCACGCCCAGGGGGGTGGGCGCGCCCCCACCCTCGTGGGCAGTCCGGGACTCTTCTGGTCCATCTCTGGTGCTCCGTGGGCTTCTTCTGGTCCAAAAATAATCTCCATCAAATTTCAGGTCAATTGGACTCCGTTTGGTTTTCCTTTTCTGCGATACTCAAAAACAAGAAAAAACAGAAACTGGCACTGGGCTCTAGGTTAATAGGTTAGTCCCCAAAATCATATAAAATAGCATATAAATGCATATAAAACATCCTAGAAGGATAATATAATAGCATGAATACTTCATAAATTATAGATACGTTGGAGACGTATCACACAACTGTGTTCAAACCATCTCCAGCCAAAGAACCAGAATTATCTGGAGAGATTTCAATGGCACAATCCTCCATAACCACCTCAGAACCCTGGGACTCGAACAGTGACGTACAACCTTCATGAAGCCCCCCATCAAAACCTAAAAACGTGCAGAAAAAACATGGAAACACTCAGCACAAAATACAGAACCAAAAAACATGTAATACATCTCATTAATATAAAAAATACAGTTCACTAAAGAATAGAATGCAGCACAATTTTCTACATCAATGCAGTCCAGTTGTCTACAGCAATGCAGAACAAATGTATACAACAATGCAGAACACTTGTATACAACAATGCAACCCACTTATAAAGAACAATGCAGCTCACTTGCCCCAAAAAATAAAATGCATCTCACTAACACAACAAATAAATATACACATCCATTCTAAATCACGAACTTAACTAAACAAACTAGGCAATTGTTAACAAGACCGGTAGTCGTCATTGCAATTTCATATGAGGGTGAGGCATAAGCTAACATACTTTATCTTCTTGGATCATATGCACTTATGATTGGAACTCTAGCAAGCATCCGCAACTACTAAAGATCATTAAGGTAAAAACCCAACCATAGCATTAAAGCATCAAGTCCTCTTTATTCCCATACGCTACAACCCCCTTACTCAGGTTTGTGTTCAGTCACTCACCAACCCACTATAAGCGAATCATGAACGTATTGCAACACCCTACAGTGGGAATCCCTCACGCTTGCATGACACGGAGGGCACAATAGGACAGCACCAACATAAAACATACAACTTGTACCAATCTAGATCATCAATCAACCCAAAGACAAAGGATATCTACTCAAAACATCATAGGATGGCAACACATCATTGGATCATAATATGTGGCATAAAGCACCATGTTCAAGTAGGGATTACAGCGGGGTGCAGGAGAGTGGACCGCGTAAAATAGATGAGGATGGTGATGTTGATGAAGACGATCACCGCGATGATGATTTCCCTCCCGATGGCACTCCGGCACCACCGAGAGAGAGGAGGAGAGGTTCTCCCCCTTGTGCTTCCTCCTCCATGGCCTCCCCCTAGATGGGAAGAGGTTCTCCCTCTGGTCCTCGGCCTTCATGGCGATGATAGCCTCTCCGGGATCCTCCTCCATGGCCTTCGGTGATGATGGCCCCCTCCGGAAGGGTGCCAGAGAGGGCCTAGATTGATTTCTCATGGCTACAGAGGCTTGCGGCAGCGGAACTTCCGATCTAGGTTAATTTCTGGAGGTTTCTGTATATATAATAGGTTTTGGTGTCGAGAACAAGTCAGGGGGGTCTCCGGGCTGTCCACGAGGTAGGGGGGCGCGCCTCCCACCCTCGTGGGCAGCCCGGGACTCTTCTGGCCCAACTCTTTTACTCCATGGCCTTCTTCTGGTCAAAAAATAAGCTCCGTCAAGTTTGAGGTCAATTGGACTCGGTTAGGTTTTCCTTTTCTGCGATATTCTAAAACAAGGGAAAAAAAGAAACTGGCACTGGGCTCTAGGTTAATAGGTTAGTCCCAAAAACCATATAAAATAGCATATAAAT
The DNA here is from genome assembly GCF_018294505.1 of Triticum aestivum. Lineage (NCBI taxonomy): Eukaryota > Viridiplantae > Streptophyta > Magnoliopsida > Poales > Poaceae > Triticum > Triticum aestivum. The sequence goes on from NC_057814.1 coordinate 343,041,978, forward strand.
GCATATAAAACATCCAAGGTTGATAATATAATAGCATGAATACTTCATAAATTATAGATACATTGGTGACGTATCAGCATCCCCAAGCTTAATTCCTGCTCATCCTCGAGTAGGTAAATGATAAAAGAAAATAATTTATGAAGTGTGAATGCTAGCAAGTGCTTAAGTTTGATCAATGATAATTCCAATCACTTTTCTAGCATCAATACATGTCATAACAGTAGCTCATCTCATAAAACTTTTCATGATCAAGTAACAAGCTATTCACATGTTAAAGTATAGATCATAAACTTTCTTGAAAACTAACAAACAGTGCTCTTAGTCATCAAACAATTGCAATTCATCTTATTTTCGGGAAGGGTCTATTTGATTCAGGAAACTCCACATACTCAACTATCATTTAATCTTTCACAATTGCTAACACTCATGTGATATTTATGGGTTCAAAGTTTTAATCAGACACAGAGAAAGATAGGGGCTTATAGTTTTGCCTCCCAACCTTTTACCTCAAGGGTAATGTCAACAATAATAACTCATGAAAACCTACATCCAAGTAGATATATATATATATATCTGGATCGCTCCAACACAATGTGCTTGCCAAAGGATAAAATGTAAAAAGGAAAGGTGAAGACCACCATGACTCTTGCATAAGGTAGAAGATAAAAGTAAAAGATAGGCCCTTCGCAGAGGGAAGCAGAGGCTGTCATGCAATTTTAAGGTTGGATGTACAAAATCTTAATGCAAAAGAACGTCACTTTATATTGCCACTTGTGATAGAGACCTTTATTATGCAGTCCATCGCTTTTATTGCTTCCATATCACAAGATCGTATAAAGCTTATTTTCTCCACACTAATAGATCATACATATTTAGAAAGCAATTTTTATTGCATGTACCGATGACAACTTACTTGAAGGATCTTACTCAATCCATAGGTAGGTATGGTGGACTCTCAGGGTAAAACTCGTTTTAAGGGATGTTTGGAAGCACAAGTAGTATCTCTACTTGGTGCAAATAATTTGGCTAGCATGAGAGGGAAAGGCAAGCTCAGCATGTTGGATGATCCATGACAATATACTTTATTTCGGATATAAGAAAACATAACCCATTAAGTTGTCTTCCTTGTCCAACACCAACCTTTTATCATGTCATATTTTAATGAGTGCTCACAATTACAAAGATGTCCAAGAAAGTATATTTATATGTGAAATCTCTCTTCCTTCAATATTCTTTCATGAATTGTTCAAGTGACCAATTCTACGTTTGCTAACTTTCAATGAGTTTACTACCTATACTTATTATGTGTGAAGTCATTACTCCCCATGTTATAAGCATATGGAACATATATAAATTCAGATTTATGACATTCAATTCATTCAACCATTTACTCATAGGATATACGTGAAGCACATGAGTAAATGACAAACTACTCCAAAAGATATAAGTGAAGAACACTAAGTAGTCAAATAATTAACTAGCTATGGGAGGATTCTTTTTCATTCAAGATTTCAAATCCAATGATTTTATTCAAACAGCAAGTAAAAATGAAAATACGCTCCAAGCAAAACACATATCATGCGATGAATAAAAATATAGCTCCGAGTAAGGTATACCGATAGTTTTGAAGACGAAAGAGGGGATCCCTTCCGGGGCATCCCCAAGCTTAGGCGCTTGAGTCTTCCTTGAATATTACCTTGGGGTGCCTTGGGCATCCCCAAGCTTAGGGTCTTTCCACTCCTTATTCTCCTCATATCGATATCTCACCCAAAGCTTGAAAACTTCAATCACACAAAACTTAACGGAACTTCATGAGATAGGTTAGTATGATAAAGAGTAAACCATTCACTTTGGTACTGTCAAAGACAAGGTTCATAATTGTTCTCACACAATGTCTACTGTACCATATCATTTCTACAATTTATATTGAGAAATATAAGCCATAGAAACTATAAAACAAGCAAACTATGCAATGAAAATAGAATCTGTCAGAAACAGAACAGTCTGTAATGATCTGAACAGCAGCCATACTTCTGCTACTCCAAAAATTATGAAATAAATTGGTGGACGTGAGGAATTTGTTTATTAATCTTCTGCAAAAATAATCAACTCAAAAGCACTCTTCTGTAAAAAATGGCAGCTAATCTCGTGAGCGCAAAGTTTCTATTTTTTACAGCAAGATCACATTAACTTTCACCCAAGTCTTCCCAAAGATCTTACTTGGCACTTTATTGAAAAAAATAGCTATAAAACATGATTAATACAGTAGCTTAATCATGTAAACACAAAAAAACAGTAAGGGTAAATATTGGGTTGTCTCCCAACAAGCGCTTTTCTTTAGTGCCTTTTAGCTAGGAATGATGATTTCAATGATGCTCCCATATAAGATAAGAGTTGCAACATAAAGAGAGCATCATGAAGAATATGCTAGCATATTTAAATCTAACCCACTTCCTATGCCTAGAGATTTTGTGAGCAAATAATTTATAGGAACAAGAATCAACTAGCATAGGAAGGCAAGACAAGTATAACTTCAAATCTTTAAGCACAAAGAGAGGAAACTTGGTATTATTGCAACTCCTACAAGCATAGATTCCTCCCTCATAATAACTTTCAGTAGCATCCTGAATGAATTTTAAAAATATAACCATCACATAAAGCATTCTTTTCATGATGTACAAGTATAGAAATTTTACTACTCTCCACATAAGCAAAATTCTTCTCATTCGGAATAGTGGGATCACTAATTCCTAATGTTGACACTCTTCCAAACCTGCTTTAGATGATAGTATTATTCATACTCCAGAAGATATAAGTGAAGTTCATGGAGCATTTTACAATTAATATAGACTAACCAATATCCAAGCTCAAAATATATAAGTGAAGCACACGAAGCATTCTATAAAACCATACTCAAAAGATTTAAGTGAAGCACAAAGAGCATTCTATAAGGTCATACTCAAAAGATATAAGTAAAGCACATTAATCATTATAAATTGATGAAGGTACATCTCATACTAGCATGGTTCTTAAAGAAAAAGAAAAACACAAAGGACACAAATCATGTGAACAAAACAAAAACCGAGGTATACCGATATTTGTTGAAGAAGAAAGATGGGATGCCAACCGGGGCATCCCCAAGCTTAGATGCTTGAGTATCCTTTGAAATATTTACTTGGGGTGCCTTGGGCATCCCCAAGATTGAACTCTTGCCTCTCTTTATTCTTCTCACATCGGTAACTCCTCGTTCTTCGAACACTTCATCCACAAAAACTTTGTGAGATCCGTTAGTATACTAAAGCAAATCACTACCTTTAGGTACTGTTGCAAACTCATTCCAATTTAATATTAGCACTTTATCTACTGTATTCCAACTTCACCATGGTTCATATCCCCGATACTACCCATAGATTCATCAAAATAAGCGATCAACACATAGAAAACAGAATCTGTCAAAAGCAGGACAGTCTGTAGTAATCTGGAAGTTTAGTAAACTTCTGTAACTCCAAAAATTATGAAACCAATTTGAAAATTTGTACAGAAGTAATGTGCAAAAAGTTTCAGACCCATTTGGCTCTCCAGCAAAAAATGTAAATTCACGCACTACAGCCAAAGTTTCTGTTTTTGTACTGCACATAGTAAACAAGCAATCTAATCATCCTAAAACCAAAGCTTGGCACATTAGTTTTATAATACAATGGATATATACAAGGAGATAATTATTTACAGAGAAACTTCCATGAAAAATTCGACATTGTTTCCGTGAGCATGAACACAAGTGCTCAAGGTCGACCCTCACTTCTTCAATGCATAACTTTCCAATCACTTCTCTTTTTGAAAAACTTTTTAGGCATGAGAGGCAAGTAATTTTTTTTGTATTTTCATTCTTTTAAATTTTTTGTATGTTTCACCCACAACTAAACAGAAACAAAAAGTAAAAAAAAACAAAACCTACTTAGTGGAGAAAGCAAACAAGCCCACACGAGAATATCAACCCCACGCTATTGCTCCCCGGCAACGGCGCCAGAAAAGAGCTGATAATCCCCAAGTGCAGGGAATCATCGTAGCAATTCCCAATGGTGGAAGTGATAAGTATGGATTGTCGAACCCGCAAGGAGCTAAAGGTAAGATCAATATTCTCTCAAGTCCTATCTGCCACCGATACGACTCTATGTGCACCGAACGTTTGCTTCCAATTAGAAACGAGAAATAAAACTACGTTGTGGGTATGAAGAGGATAACTTTGCATGATATCGGAGAGCTAAAACATAAAAGTAGGTGCTGTTATCATAAAGTTAGAATATATTACTAAATATTATAAATAGCGAGTGTGGAATAATGATGGATCAGTGTGCGGAATTGTCCTAGGCAATTGTTAACAAGACCGGTAGTCGTCATTGCAATTTCATATGAGAGAGAGGCATAAGCTAACATACTTTCTCTTCTTGGATCATATGCACTTATGATTGGAACTCTAGCAAGCATCCGCAACTACTAAAGATCATTAAGGTAAAACCCAACCATAGCATTAAAGCATCAAGTCCTCTTTATTCCCATACGCAACAACCCCCTTACTCGGGTTTGTGTTTCAGTCACTCACCAACCCACTATAAGCGAATCATGAACGTATTGCAACACCCTACGGCGGGAATCCCTCACGCTTGCGCGACACGGAGGGCACCATAGGACAGCACCAAAATAAAACATACAACTCGTACCAATCTAGATCATCAATCAACCCAAAGACAAAGGATATCTACTCAAAACATCATAGGATGGCAACACATCATTGGATCATAATATGTGGCATAAAGCACCATGTTCAAGTAGGGATTACAACGGGGTGCGAGAGAGTGGACCGCGTAAAAGAGATGAGGATGGTGATGATGATGGTGATGTTGATGAAGACGATCACCGCGGCGATGATTTCCCTCCCGATGGCACTCCGGCGCCACCGAGAGAGAGGAGGAGAGGTTCTCCCCCTTGTGCTTCCTCCTCCATGGCCTCCCCCTAGATGGGGAGAGGTTCTCCCTCTGGTCCTTGGCCTTCATGGCGATGATGGCCCTCTCGGGATCCTCCTCCATGGCCTTCGGTGATGATGGCCCCCTCCGGCAGGGTGCCAGAGAGGGCCTAGATTGATTTCTCATGGCTACAGAGGCTTGCGGCAGCAGAACTTCTGATCTAGGTTAATTTCTAGAGGTTTCTGTATATATAAGAGGTTTTGGCGTCGAGAACAAGTCAGGGGGGGTCTCTGGGCTGCCCACGAGGTAGGGGGCGTGCCCAGGGGGGTGGGCGCGCCTCCCACCCTCGTGGGCAGCCCGGGACTGTTCTGGCCCAACTCTTTTACTCCATGGCCTTCTTCTGGTCCAAAAATAAGCTCCATCAAGTTTCAGGTTAATTGGACTCCGTTTGGTTTTCCTTTTCTGCGATATTCTAAAACAAGGAAAAAATAGAAACTGGCACTAGGCTCTAGGTTAATAGGTTAGTCCCAAAAACCGTATAAAATAGCATATAAATGCATATAAAACATCCAAGGTTGATAATATAATAGGATGAATACTTCATAAATTATAGATACGTTGGAGACGTATCAAGTATATATAGGTGAAAGATGTCGGCCAGTTGAGCTACGAGGGGCCCACGAGGGTGAGGGCACGCACAGGGGGGCAGGCGCGCCTCCCTGCCTCGTGGCCTCCTCGTTGATTGCTTGACGTCCACTCCAAGTCCTCTGGATCACGTTTGTTTCGAAAATCACGTTCCCGAAGGTTTCATTCCGTTTGGACTCCATTTGATATTCCTTTCCTTCAAAACACTAAAATAGGCAAAAAAACAGCAATTTGGGTTAGGCCTCCGGTTAATAGGTTAGTCCCAAAAATAATATAAAAGTATATAATAAAGCCCATTGAACATCCAAAACAGATAATATGATAGCATGGAACAATCAAAAATTATAGATACGTTGGAGACGTATCAAGCATCCCCAAGCTTAATTCCTGCTCGTCCTCGAGTAGGTAAATGATAAAAACAGAATTTTTGATGTGGAATGCTACTTAGCATAATTTTCAATGTAATTCTTTTTATTGTGGCATGAATATTTAGATCCGGAAGATTCAAGATAAAAGTTTAATGTTGACATAAAAACAATAATACTTCAAACATGCTAACCAAGCAATTATGTCTTATCAAAATAACATAGCCAAAGAAAGCTTATCCCTACAAAATCATATAGTTAGGCCATGCTTCAATTTCGTCACACGAAATGTTCTCATCATGCATAACCCCGATGACAAGCCGAGCAATTGGTTCATACTTTTTAACGCACTTCAGCCTTTTCAACCCTTACGCAATACATGAGCGCAAGCCATGGATATAGCACTATGGGTGGAATAAAGTATAATGATGGGGGTTATGTGAGAAGACAAAAAGGTAGAAAGTCTCACATTGACGCGGCTAATCAATAGGCTATGAAGATGCCCATCAATTGATGTTAATGTGAGGAGTAGGGATTGCCATGCAAAGGCTGCACTAGAGCTATAAATATATGGAAGTTCAACAAAAGAAACTAAGTGGGTGTGCATCCAACTTTCTTGCTCACGAAGACCTAGGGCATTTTGAGGAAGCCCATCAGTGGAATATACAAGCCAAGTTCTATAATGAAAAATTCCCACTAGTATATGCAAGTGACAACATTGGAGACTCCCTATCATGAAGATCACGGTGCTACTTTGAAGCACAAGTGTGGAAAAAGGATAGTAACAATGTCCCTTCTCTCTTTTTCTCTCATTTTTTTGGGCCTTCTCTTTTTTTTCTTTGGCCTCTTCTCTTTTTTTATTTAGTCCGGAATCTCATACCGACTTGTGAGGGAATCATAGTCTCCATCATCCTTTCCTCACATGGGACAATGCTCTAATAATGATGATCATCACACTTTTAATTACTTACAACTCAAGAATTACAACTCAACACTTAGAACAAAATATGACTCTATGTGAATGCCTCCGGCGGTGTACCGGGATATGCGATGAATCAAGAGTGACATGTATGAAAAATTATGAATGGTGGCTTTGCCACAAATACAATGTCAACTACATGATCATGCAAAGCAATATGACAATGATGAAGCGCGTCATAATAAATGAAACGGTGGAAAGTTGCATGGCAATATATCTCGGAATGGCTATGGAAATGCCATAATAGGTAGGTATGGTGGCTGTTTTGAGGAAGATATAAGGAGGTTTATGTGTGATAGAGCGTATCATATCACGGGGTTTGGATGCACCGGCGAAGTTTGCACCAACTCTCAAGGTGAGAAAGGGCAATGCACGGTACCGTAGAGGCTAGAAAATTGTGGAAGGGTGACAGTGCGTATAATCCATGGACTCACATTAGTCATAAAGAACTCATATACTTATATTGCAAAAGTTTATTAGCCCTCGAAGCAAAGTACTACTACGCATGCCCCTAGAGGGATAGATTGGTAGGAAAAGAGCATCGCTCGTCCCCGACCGCCACTCATCAGGAAAGCAATAAAAGAACACCTTATGCGTCAAATTTGTCACACAACTTTTACCATACGTGCATCCTACGGGACTTGCCAACGTTAACACAAGTGTTTCTCAACTTCACAATTACTCAACTGGCACACTCTAATATTACCACCTTTATATCTCAAAACACTTATCAAGTATCAAACTTCTCACGATATTCAATGAACTCAATATGGAAGTATTTATTATACTCATCTTGGATGCCTATCATATTAGGACTAATTTCACATTTAAAGCAAATTACCATGCTGTTTAAGACTCTCAAAATAATATAAGTGAATCATGAGAGATCACTAATTTCTATAAAATAAAACTACCACCGTGCTCTAAAAGATATAAGTGAAGCACTAGAGCAAAAACTATATAGCTGAAAAGATATAAGTGAAGCACATAGAGTATTCTAATAAATTCCGAATCATATGTGTCTCTCTCAAAAGGTGTGTACAGCAAGGATGATTGTGGTAAACTAAAAAGCAAAGACTCAAATCATACAAGACGCTCCAAGCAAAACACATATCATGTGGTGAATAAAAATATAGCCCCAAGTAAATTTACCGATAGACGAAGACGAAAGAGGGGATGCCTTCCGGGGCATCCCCAAGCTTATGCTTTTGGTTGTCCTTGAATTTTACCTTGGGGTGCCTGGGGCATCCCCAAGCTTAGGCTCTTGCCAATCCTTGTTCCATAATCCATCAAATCTTTACCCAAAACTTGAAAACTTCACAACACAAAACTCAACAGAAAATCTCATGAGCTCTGTTAGCGAAATAAAACAAACCACCACTTTAAGGTACTGTATTGAACTCATTCTTTATTTATATTGGTGTTAAACCTACTGTATTCCAACTTCTCTATGGTTTATAAGCTTTTTACTAGCCATAGATTCATCAAAATAAGCAAACAACACACGAAAAACAGAATCTGTCAAAAACAGAACAGTCTGTAGTAATCTGTATCTAATGCAAACTTCTGGAACTCAGAAAAATCTACCGAAATAGGAAGACCTATATAATTTGTTTATTGATCTACTGCAATTGGAATCAGTATTTTATCACATTCTGGTGATTTTAAACAATTGTTTTAGTGAACAGAGAGTTTCTGGAATTTTCAGCAAGATCAAATAACTATAATCCAAGAAGATCCTATAGGTTTCATTTGGCACAAACACTAACTAAAACATAAAACCACATATAACCAGAGGCTAGATCAAAGATTTATTACTAAACAGAACCAAAAATAAAAAAATAAAATAAAATTGGGTTGCCTCCCAACAAGCGCTATCGTTTAACGCCCCTAGCTAGGCATAAAAGCGAGGATAGATCTAAGTATTGCCATCTTTGGTAGGCAATCCATAAGTGGCTCTCATAATGGATTCATAAGGTAATTTAATCTTCTTCCTAGGGAAGTGTTCCATGCCTTTCCTTACCAGAAATTGGAATCTAATATTCCCTTCCTTCATATCAATAATTGCACCAATCATTCTAAGGAAAGGTCTACCAAGAAGAATAGGACATGAAGGATTGCAATCTATATCAAGAACGATAAAATATACGGGCACATAATTCCTATTTGCTACAATAAAACATCATTAATTCTTCCCATGGGTTTCTTGATAGTGGAATCCGCAAGGTGCAAGTTTAAAGAGCAATCATCAAATTCTCGGAAACCTAACATATCACACAAAGTTTTTGGAATCGTGGAAACACTAGCACCCAAATCACACAAAGCATAGCATTCATGATCTTTAATTTTAATTTTGATTGTAGGTTCCCACTCATCATAAAGTTTTCTAGGGATAGAAACTTCCAACTCAAGTTTTTATTCATAAGATTGCATCAAAGCATCAACGATATGTTTAGTAAAGGCTTTATTTTGACTATAAGAATGAGGAGAATTTAGCACGGATTGCAACAAGGAAATACAATCTATCAAAGAGCAATTATCATAATTAAATTCCTTGAAATCCAAAATAGTGGGTTCATTGCTATCTAAACTTTTAACCTCTTCAATCCCGCATTTACCAATTTTTGCATCAAGATCTAAAAACTCTGAATTATTGGGACGCCTTTTAACTAAAGTTGACTCATCTCCAGTCCCATCATTATCAAGATTCATATTGCGAAACAAAGATTACATAGGGGACACATCAATAACTTTTGATCTTCATCTTTATTCTCATAAAAACTAGAAGACCACGCCTTTACAAAGCAATCTTTCTTAGCACGCATCCTAGCGGTTCTGTCTTTGCATTCATCAATGGAAATTCTCATGGCTTTGAGGGACTCATTGATATCATGCTTAGGTGGAATAGATCTAAGCTTCGAAGAATCAACATCAAGAGAGATTCGATCCACGTTCCTAGCCAATTCATCAACTTTAAGCAAATTTTCTTCAAGCAAGGCGTTGAAATTCTTTTGCGAATGCATAAATTCTTTAACACTAGTTTCAAATTCAGAGGGCATCTTATTAAAATTTCCATAAGAATTGTTGTAGGAATTACCATAATTATTAGAAGAATTACTAGGGAACGGCCTAGGATTAAAGTTTCCTCTATACGCGTTGTTACCAAAATTATTCCTACCAACAAAATTCACATCCATAGATTCATTATTATTCTCAATCAAAGTAGACAAAGGCATATCATTAGGATCAGAAGAAATACTCTTATTAGCAAACAATTTCATAAGTTCATCCATCTTTCCACTCAAAACATTAATTTCTTCAATCACATGAACCGTTTACTAGTAGATCTTTCAGTGTGCCATTGAGAATAATTAACCATAATATTATCTAGGAGTTTAGTAGCTTCTCCTAAAGTGATTTCCATAAAAGTGCCTCCCGCGGCCGAATCTAAAAGATTTCTAGAAACAAAATTCAATCCGGCATAAATTTTTTGTATAATCATCCACAAATTCAAACCATGAGTAGGGCAATTATGTATCATTAATTTCATCCTTTCCCAAGCTTGTGCAACATGTTCATGATCAAGTTGCTTAAAATTCATAATGTCGTTTCTAAGAGAGATGATCTTAGCGGGAGGAAAATACTTAGAGATAAAAGCATCTTTGCACTTATTCCAAGAATCAATACTATTTTTAGGCAAAGACGAAAACTAAGTTTTAGCACGATCTCTAAGAGAAAACGGAAATAGTTTCAATTTAACAATATCATTGTCCACATCTTTCTTCTTTTGCATGTCACACAAATCAACAAAGCTATTTAGATGGGTAGCGGCATCTTCACTAGGAAGGCCGGCGAATTGATCTTTCACGACAAGATTCAACAAAGCAACATTAATTTCACAAGATTCAGCTTCGGTAAGAGGAGCAATCGGAGTGCTAAGAAAATCATTGTTGTTGGTGTTCATAAAGTCACACAATTTAGTATTGTCTTGAGCCATCATGACAAGCAAGCAATCCAACACACGAGCAAAAAAGAAGCACGCGAAAAAGAGGCGAAGGGAAAAGGGACGAATAAAACGGCAAGGGTGAAGTGGGGGAGAGGAAAACGAGAGTCAAATGGCAAATAATGTAATGCGAGGGATAAGAGTTCGTGATGGGTACTTGGTATGTCTTGACTTGTGTGTAGACCTCCCCGGCAACGACGCCAGAAATTCTTCTTGCTACCTCTTGAGCACTGCGTTGGTTTTCCCTTCAAGAGGAAAGGGTGATGCGGTAAAGTAGCGTAAGTATTTCCCTCAGTTTTTGAGAACCAAGGTATCAATCCAGTAGGAGACCATGCTCAAGTCCCTCGTACCTACAGAAACAAATAAGAACCTTGCAACCAACGCGATAAAGGGGTTGTCAATCCCTTCACGGCCACTTGCAAAAGTGAGATCGGATAGAGTTGATAAGATAATATTTTTGGTATTTTTATGACAAAGAGTGAAAGTAAAGATTGCAAAATAAACGGCGCCAGAAATAGCTAGTTCACGGGAGATTAATATGATGGAAAATAGACCCGGGGGCCATAGGTTTCACTAGTGGCTTCTCTCAAGATAGCATAAGTATTACGATGGGTGAACAAATTACTGTCGAGCAATTGGTAGAAAATTGCATAATTATGAGAATATCTAGGCATGATCATGTATATAGGCATCACGTCCGCGACAAGTAGACCGACTCCTGCCTGCATCTACTACTATTACTCCACACATCGACCGCTATCCAGCATGCATCTAGAGTATTAAGTTCATAAGAACCGAGTAACGCTTTAAGCAAGATGACATGATGTAGAGGGATATACTCAAGCAATATGATATAAACCCCATCTTTTTATCCTCGATGGCAACAATACAATAGGTGTCGTTTCTCCTACTGTCACTGGGATCGAGCACCGCAAGATCGAACCCAAAGCTAAGCACTTCTCCCATTGCAAGAAAGATCAATCTAGTAGGCCAAACCAAACTGATAATTCGAAGAGACTTGCAAAGATAACCAATCATACATAAAAGAATTCAGAGGAGATTCAAATATTGTTCATAGATAATCTTGATCATAAACCCACGATTCATCGGATCTCGACAAACACACCGCAAAAAAAGATTACATTGAATAGATCTCCAAGAGAATCGAGAACTTTGTATTGAGATCCAAAGAGAGAGAAGAAGCCATCTACCTAATAACTATGGACCCGAAGGTCTGAGGTAAAGTACTCACACATCATCGGAGAGGCTATGGTGTTGATGTAGAAGCCCTCCATGATCAATGCCCCCTCCGGCGGAGCGCCAGAAAAGGCCCCAAGATGGGATCTCACGGGTACAGAAGGTTGCGGCGATGGAAATAGGGTTTTGGCTCCTCTTCTGATGTTTCCAGGGTATATGAGTATATATAGGTGAAAGAGGTCGGTGAGGAGAGCTACGAGCGGCCCACGAGGGTGGGGGGCGCGCCCAGGGGGGTAGGCGCGCCTCCCTGCCTCGTGGCCTCCTCGTTGATTGCTTGACGTCCACTCCAAGTCCTCTGGATCACGTTTGTTCCGAAAATCACGTTCCCGAAGGTTTCATTCCGTTTGGACTCCATTTGATATTCCTTTCCTTCAAAACATTGAAATAGGCCAAAAAACAGCAATTTGGGCTGGGCCTCCGGTTAATAGGTTAGTCCCAAACATAATATAAAAGTGTATAATAAAGCCCATTGAACATCCAAAACTGATAATATAATAGGATGGAACAATAAAAAATTATAGATACGTTGGAGACGTATCAAGTACACGGCAAAGGACGCCTACGCAGCGTACGAGATATGGAACCGCGTCGCCCTCACCCAGGACGGGCTTCGCCATGCAAAGCTGGAGAAGGAGGAGCCCCCCAAGAAGCGCGCCAGGAGCAGCTGGGGATGGGGAGACGCTAACTGGTGAAGAAGAAGATGGTGCCGGCCAAAGAGCCAACAATGCCAGCGTCGTTTTAGAATTATCATCAAATTTGCTTTATGTTGTTTGCTTATGTATTGTTAGTTTGCTTGTGATCGTTTGCTTTTGCTGAACTTAGTTTGCTTGCCATGCAGAATCGCTTGTAATGATGAACTTTGATTATGTTAGATTGCTTTCTGTTGAACTTAGTTTGCTGATGATGAACTTGTCGTACAGAATGCGTCTGATAATTTGTTCTCTATTGTTTGCTTACGTATCATTAGATTCGAACAGTGCACAAAACGAAATAAGATGCAGTGTGCAAATCGGACGCATGCAGTGCAAATTGTGTACGAATGCAGTACAGACTCTGTCGAATGAAGTTTACACATACCCAACAAAGCAGTGCACGCCCCTAAATTTGAAAAAAAGAATACTTAAGAGCAAAAACACAAAAAAGAAAAATGCGACCTGTATATGTAGTGCGGAAATATATGAACATGCAGTACAGAAACATAATCAATGCAGTACACGTATGATTTACTAAGCAGTGCACTCCCCTACATTGGAAAAAAGATTCCATAAGAGCAAAAACACGAAAACAAAAATGAGAACTGTACAGGTAGTACGGAATGCGTGCACATGTAGTACAGAACCCTGATCAATGCAGTGCACGGATGATTTACTAAGCAGTGCACGCCCCTACATTGAAAAAAATACATGACAGAAAATATTAAAAAAAAGACCACCCAGGTGCAACCGGCCCCAGCCAGTCTCGTAGTAGACCTACGGCCACAGCAGGCAAGTCGTTCTGAGCCACGATGCATGGGGCCGGGCACACATGGGCCCATAGGTCAGACGACATAGAGCAGCGAGCGCCGTGTATAAGCGCCCAAATAAGTAACCAGAGGAGTTCAACACGGCTGCCTCGCCAACACTTATAAACAGGTCGGGTGCGCCTTCCGCGGGCGAGGTGGGACTAAACATTAGGCCGCACACAACGCATCGGGAACCAGCCGTGCTCACAGGCCGACTTGGGCCCAATGCGTCTTCACTCCTCGAACACAGGCCCAACACACAAAAGAGAGGCCATTGAAAATTAAAAAAATCCCACATACCATACACAAACACAGGCCCAACCACGCGTTCCGTAGTTCATCTTGATATGACAATGCAGTTCGCTATTTTCAAGTAAGCAGTCCTGTTGCTTCTCAAATGCATTCGCGTACACTGAATAAGAACCAATCCACCACCTAACACCAACCACAACATTTATTACTTCTGTTGCTCAATTGGTTGCATAAAAACGTATCCATTCGTGCTCCAGACTAACACAACTCCTCCCCTCGTTCCTCTTTTTCTTCAAATCGTAGATCTAGGGTTCATCCCATCCCCAGCTCTTCTCTGGAATTCCACTGAACCCGCCATGGACTGTAAGTGCGGGTGTTTGGCAAGGATGGCGCTGGTAGCGGACACATGTGTGTACGCAGAAGGTCTAGAGCTCACCAACACTGAGTGGCGCAGCATGCTCGGGTGCCTGATGATACCCAACAGGGGGTTTCGGGCGCCATTTCTTCATCGCCTCACAACTGCAGATCTGCAGGAAAGTTGGGTATGTTTTTCCCCTCACAATTTTGGACATAATCTAGCCTGCAAATTCACATCTGAATATATAGTTCAATCAATGTGTTTAGTAGTGTCAACAAAATACAAAATAGTATTTGTATTGTTGTTCAGATTTGTTAGCTATTAAGACTAGATGCTTCCACCTATTTTTCTTCAGTACCACACCAGGTATCGACACTAGTTAGATCAGAACCCCAACACACGAACAAAAAAAAGGTTTGCGTTGTAGTTCTCTTAACATGCTGGCGAAGTACACTGTAACTGACCTTGCAGTACAAGCATGTTGCAGTATAATATATATCCTAGTAAAACTAGAGGTCAATTCCGTATATAAGTTTGTTCATACATTGCAAGTACTTTAGAAAATAGCAGTCATATATATGTAAGTATTGAAGTCAACATAAATAGATCATCCTAAGTATAAAGAAAAACATTTGTTGTTTACTTATAAAATTCTTTTTCCACCCATTCCAATATGCAAAAACTGCCATCCACAATAAAATTTCCTGCTCCGAGTTCAGGGAAGGTTACTTTGGAGACACAACACAAGAATGGGTATGCAGGCATGCAAGCTAACTACCACATCAACTCTGAAGACTGCATCAACATAACTACTGGTTGGAAAGATTTTGTCTCCTACAATGGCTTTGAGGTCGGAGAAGTGGCCATGGTGTTTTTCTACAAAGAAGAAGACTCCCTCAAGTTTATAATATTTGCACTCTAGGCTGTCTAATATGAAGCAACCAATATTTCTAATGCTTTGCTTATGCGGTATGCTTTTAAAATTATGTCCATCAGACACTTTGAACGATGCCTATTTAAAGTATGCAACCTCAACTGCATCATTTTATCATCCTTTTTAGACAAGTTGCTGTTGGCAGTAATGCAGTTCTTTCAAACACATAGTGTGGTACTACTAATAAAAAAAGCAGTCCTCTGAACAGTAACAAGGAAATGCGAATAGTCGAAACTTTGCAGTTAACATATGATGTTCAAAAACAATTCTCATAGTATGCAGTTCAAAAAAATTCTTATAATAACTATTCAGCTAACACAAGCATATAATGGACCATCCATTCTAATAGCAGAATAGAACATTAACCACACTGCTAATGCAGTACGGAAGTGCATATTATGCAGTCCTCTAGAACACAGAATTCAGTTTAAGAAAACAGAAATCTCATAAGTTGCCATAACCACTGTAATGCAGCTACAACGAAGTACACTACTAACGAAAATGCAGTGCACTACAACGTATGCCACAACTACAACAAATAAAATTAAAGCAGTAGAACTCCAGACATGTGGTAGACTAACAGAGGTGTCAATTTCACTCGCACTTCCATAACTCGCCTAAAAATTGTCCAACCACTAAACTATCGAAAAATACCCCCGCAAAAAATTACATGGAAGACACGGCAACTGGACGAACAACATCAGCTTTCATTTAAAAAATGCAATTCAAAAAATGACAATTATACCCGCAATACAATGAATTCAAACCTATAGCAACAGTAATTACAATATTCAAACACGCATGGACGCGCAAAATCCAAAAGATCAACAAGAACAGAGGAGCGGACGAAGCTCACCCGCCCGCACAATCAAATTAACAGGAATTGAAAACTAACTCCTAAAAATTAACAAATTATAGAGTGAACGGACCGATTAAAACGAACGCAATCAAAGAATTCCTACTAAAAACAACATCCGAGCACAAAACAAATCGCATCTGAAGCGAACACGAACGAACAGAGAAAGCTCGTCTGCCAAATCCCTCGATTTGCAAGCACTCTAGTAGATTTTCCTGTAAATTAGAAAGAATAAAGGTAAAATGAGATGCAGAGACAAACTAAATCATCCCACAACACCCGATTCCACACAGAAAATGCGGGCGGAACACCAGAAAATGAAGCAGTTCTCTCGTGAAGCATTGCAGTGCCCAACGTAAAGACGATGCAGTTCACTTCTGTTGAGCGTGCAGTGCGGAAGTGTTAGCAGAATAACTATTCTGCTAATATTAGCAGAATAGACCGGCTAGCCAATGAAGAAAAACGACGGAAACAGTGAAGATAATGCAAAGTTGAAGAAATTGAACAACTGAGGAATTTCAAAAATGAAGAAAAACTCAAATTGAAGATTTTCAACTTTTGTTGGTGGCTGACCCACCGTGTAAGAATGATGATTTCAGACACCGCGTACAATTATCGTAGGGCTCTGAGAATCAAATTCTTCGTTAATTTCTTCACACTTAGAGTGTTAGTCTTCATTGATTGAAGAAAAACGTTACTTCGTGTGTTGCGCATCTAAGTCATCAATTTTGCATAAGTGTTAGGATGTGTGTCCTTTTCAAAGGACATTCGAAGATTATAAGATATTTAGCTCACACCGCAACTTGCTAAATCTCTTCTCATCCAAGGGCTTTCTGAAGATATCAGCTAGCTGTTCTTCAGTCTTCACGTGCTCGATGGAGATGTCGCCCTTCAACACATGATCACGAAGAAAATGATGACGAATCTGAATGTGCTTTGTCTTCGAGTGCTGAACTGGGTTATGAGAAATCTTGATGGCACTCTCATTGTCACAGTAGAGAGGCACATTCTTCACGTTGATGCCGTAGTCCTTGAGGGTTTGCTTCATCCATAGCAATTGAGCACATCACGAACCAGCAGGAATGTACTCAGCTTCAGCAGTAGAAAGTGATACGCAGTTCTATTTCTTCGAGGACCAACAGACCAAGGATCGTCTGAGGAAATGGCATGTGCCTGATGTTGACTTGCGGTCCACACGATCACCAGCATAGTCAGAGTCTGAATATCCAATGAGATCAAAAGTCGAGCCCTTGGGATACCATAATCCAAGTGTTGGAGTGTGAGCTAGATATCGTAGAATATGCTTCACAGCCTTATGGTGTGATTCCTTCGGTGTAGCTTGAAAGCGGGCACACATGCAGACACTAAGCATAATATCTGGCCTAGATGCACATAAATACAATAAAGAGCCAATCATGGAGCGGTATACTTTTTGATCAAAGTCAATACCATTTTCATCAGTGCAAAGATGGCCATTTGTGGGCATAGGGATTTTGACGCCTTTGCAATCTTGCATGCCGAATTTCCTCAATACATCCTTGAGGTATTTCTCCTGAGATATGAATATGCCATTGTGTTGTTGAAGAATTTGAAGACCTAAGAAGAATTTCAATTCTCCCATCATAGACATTTCATATTCCTCCCTCATCATATAACCAAATTCGTCAATGTAACGTTGGTTAGTACAGCCAAAGATAATATCATCACCATCTATTTGGCACACAAATAATTCTTCATCATAGGTTTTGGTGAAAAGAGTTGGGTCAAGTGAACCGGGTTTGAAGCCTTTCTTCATGAGGAATTCCTTCAAAGTATCATACCACGCCCGAGGGGCCTGCTTGAGGCCATAGAGGGCCTTATTGAGTTTGTAGACTTGGTCAGTATGCTTTGGATCTTCAAAACCTGGGGGTTGAGCAACATATACTTCCTCCTCAAGCTTACCATTGAGGAATGCACTTTTCACATCCATTTGATATAAGATGATGTCATGATAGTTAGCATAAGCAAGTAATATGCAAATAGCTTCAAGTCTAGCAACAGGTGCAAAAGTTTCATCGAAATCAATTCCTTCAACCTGTGTGTAGCCTTGAGCTACAAGCCGTGCCTTATTCCTCACCATAAGGCCATTTTCATCTCACTTGTTGCGGTAGATCCATTTTGTGCCGATGATATTGTGCTTGCGAGGGTCTGGTCGCTTGACAAGTTCCCATACATTGTTGAGCTCGAACTGATGTAATTCCTCTTGCATAGCTTGTATCCACTCAGGCTCCATAAATGCTTCATCTACCTTAGTGGGCTTTGTAATAGAGACGAAAGCAAAGTGCCCATAAAAGTTAGATAAATGTGAAGCTTTTGAGCGTGTGAGAGGACCTGGTGCGTTGATGTCGCTGATGATTTTCTCAATCTGCACTTCATTTGCAACATGAAGATGAGCGGGTTGGCGACGAGGAATGGGATCAGCATTTTCTTCAGAGCCATTTTCCTCAGGTGTACCGGCATGATGTTCTTCATGGTCTGGAATGACCTCTTCAGCAGATTCTTCGGTAGGAATGACATCCTCAGTAGCCTTGAACTTGATTGTTTCCTTAGGTGACTTTTCATCTAGCACAGGAGGTAGGTGCTCTCTTTGCGAGCCATTAGTTTCATCGAGCCGCACATCTACAGTTTCAACAACCTAGTGGTGAACATTGTTGAAGACTTTGTAGGTGTGCGAGTCCTTTCCGTAACCAAGCATAAAACCTTCATGTGCTTTCGGTGCAAATTTAGAATTGTGATGAGGATCTCTAATCCAGCATTTAGCACCGAAGACTTTGAAATAACTCACATTGGGTTTCTTGTCAGTGAGGAGTTCATAGGTAGTCTTCTTGAAGAATTTGTGATGATATACCCTGTTGATGATGTGGCATGCATTATCAATTGCCTCAATCCAGAAATGACGAGGTGTCTTGTATTCATCAAGCATAGTGCGAGCCATCTCAGCAAGAGTCCTGTTCTTGCGCTCCACGACGCCATTCTGCTGAGGAGTATAAGGAGCAGATAACTCATGAGTAATACCAAGTTCATCAAAATAGTCATCAAGACCAGTATTCTTGAACTCAGTTCCATTGTCACTTCTGATGTGCTTGATCTTCACACCAAAGTTGGTTGAAGCCCTCGAGGAAAATCTTTTGAAGACTTCCTACACTTCATGTTAGTAAGTGACGATATGCACCCATGTGTAATGAGAGTAATCATCAACAATAACAAAGCCATATAGAGATGCTTCATTCGTGAATGCGGAATAATGGTTAGGACCAAAGAGATCCATATGAAGCAATTCAAATGGACGAGTGGTAGTCATGATAGTCTTTGCGGGATGCTTGGCCTTGGTCATCTTTCCTGCTTCACAGGCTCCGCACAAGTGATCCTTGAGGAATTTGACATTCTCAATTCCAATGACATGCTTCTTCTTCGCGAGCGTGTGCAAGTTCCTCATTCCAGCATGACCGAGTCATCGATGCCATAACCAGCCTTCTGAAGCTTTTGCAAGTAGGCATATAGCAGGTTGTGGTCCTGTAGAGAAATCAACAATATACAGATCTCCTCTCCCTGACTTAGTCCATGTGTCGATCCTTTGAGATCACAACCTTACCCTGACCCAATACCTTGCTTTTGCCTTTGTCAGCGTAGGTGATATGCTTCAGATGCGATGGAGATAAGGGAGCGTCCATCAATAGGTTCTTGTCACCAGTCATGTGATTTGTACATTCACTATCGAGGACCCACTCAGTGGCTTTGGGTTAATCATCCTACAGAAGAATTAGTGCAGCTTACGAACTCATATACTTCATCAGTGAAGAATATGACATCAAATTCATCAGATCAATTTCATCAAGCAATAGAATAGATATAGCAATATGAGGACGTGAGAAATGAGAATTCATTTCTTCATGATTAGCTTGCGTCCTTTCAAGCATATTCAGGTCTCCAGGAAATTCTTCAGACGCTTAAGTACGTCTGGAGACCTGACCCTGCATAAGAGATTAGTGCTTTTTCTTCACCACCCACATCTGAACGGGTGGCAAAGAGTTCATCATTCTGCGAGCTCCATAAGAGAAAGGTGGCATAGAAGCCAGTCCACTTTGTTTCACATAAGAGGAGTTAGGGTAAGCATATGAATAAGCAGAGAAATTCTTCGAGGACTTATGAACATAATGGTTAGAAGAATAATGCACATATTCATAGCCCTTAGATCTTCCCTACGAAACAGAGGTGTTAGCACGATGATGTTCATATGAGGACTTTGATCATTTTGAGGAATTTGATCCATGTGAGGAATTTGGTCAGAATGAGGACTTGGATCCATATGAAGAATTTGGTCCATATGAAGAATTGGATCTGGTGTTCCTGTTCTTCACAGGTGGTGTCATGATGACATTCACCCGAAGACTTTCAAGGCACCTTTTGGGAACCCACATTTTCTTCATAGGGGAACCGTTCCTGCAGTTAGTGCCAACATACCTAGCAAATACTTCACCATTCTTATTTTCGAACAGCTTATATTTGGAGTCAAATGACTCATCAGAACAATGAGGAGATCCACATGTAAAGCCAGATAGAGTAGATGGATCTACTAGAGGTCCCTTTGCAGCAACCCATGAGGTTTTGGGATACTGCTCAGGCTTCCAATATGTTCCATCAGCATTGAGTTTCCTATCAAAGGCAATATCCTCTTTCCTAGCGTTCCTGTTGAGGATCTGCTTTTTAAGCACATCACAAAGAGCCTAATGCCCTTTGAGGCTTTTGTACATGCCTATCATATACAATTCCTTCAGCCCTGCATTGTCAGTGATACTAGCAATATCCTCAGATGAGGAATTAGTGATAGTAGAGACAGGTGAAGAATTTTCAGCAATAGAAGCATTTCAACTTTCAGGTGAAGAATTAGCAGATTCACGTTCAGTGCATTTCAAACATGGAGGAATAAATTCTTCCTAAGCAGCGCTGATTTGTTGATCAAGTAATGAATCACACTCCTTCTGAAGATCTTCATAACTCACCCTTAGCTTCTCAAGATCTTGCTTTCTATGAAGAAATTCATAAGAAAGTTTCTCATGATCAGATAAGAGAGTGTTATGATGACTCTGAAGATTGTCAAACTTGGACTGAAGTCTCTGAAGATTTTCAGTCAAAGTTTTGGTGCGATCCATTTCTTCACCCAACATATCATCACTTTTATCTAGCATATTTTGAACCCTTTCAAAAGCCTTTTGTTGTTTCACATCAATCTTAGCAAGTTTAGAGTAGCTAGGCTTGAGGTTTTTATCAGATTCATCCTCACTTGATTTAGAGGAGGGATATTCGAGTACCTTGGCACCCTTTGCCATGAAACAATAGGTGGGAGCGTAGTCATCATCGTCGTCGTCAGCCTTGTTGTGGAAGCCATTTTCTTCAGTGTTGAAGATGGACTTGCTGACGAACGCAGTAGCGAGGGCTAGGCTCGCCACACCAGATTTTGACTCCTCAGATGCCTCCTCTTCCTCATTTTCCTCAGACTCAGCCTCAGAGTCCATTTCCTTGCAAATGAATGCCCGAGCCTTCTTGGAGCTGCTCTTCTTGTGAGATGAAGACTTCAAGGATTTTGATGATGAGGACTTTGAAGATTTCTTCTTCCTCTTTGAGTCATCAGAACTGTAATCCTTGTATTTCTTCTTCTTTGATTCCTTTTCCCACCGAGGACAGTCTTGAACGTAGTGACCTGGCTTCTTGCACTTGTGGCACAGTCTCTTCTTGTAGTCACGGGATGTCGGTGGAAACGACACCTATGGGGTCACTGGGATCCCTTCTACGGTCGGCGGGCGCGAGGTTGTGGAAAGAGCAGGTCTGACAGAGAGCACACGGATCGTTTACCAAGGTTCGGGCCGCGAGGATGCGTAAAACCCTAGTCCTGCTTTGGTGGATGTATTTCAGAGTGTTCTTGAGCTCTCGGACTAGCTATGGTGGCTGCATAGTTCCAAAGAGCCGAATCCCTCTCCAGTATGCCTTGGGCCTCCTTTTATAGTCGAAAAGGGGTTGCCACAGGAGGTGGAAAGGCGTACAGTGCACGAGCTTATCGATCGGCATTACGGCACAAAGCGCATTAAATGCGGTACTAAGGTATCCATTAGCTTTATCGGGGACGGGAACGAGGCACATCTCGTCCGTCGCTGCTCCGCCTCGCTTCGACACGCGCCCAGGCAAGCGATGTGCGCGGCGCCATGTAGGCAGACAGGCTGCTGAGGTGGCGCGATGGTGGAGCCTTCACGAAGGTCTGCATGCCACCACGCAGGTGCTTGCTGAGTTGGCCTGGAAGCCGCATGTTGCCACGCAGGTGCCTGCCCAGCTGGTTGGGCTGGCAGCTGCATGCGAACGGCGGCGGAGTCTTGGTTGATGCGGACTTGGCTGTGGCCCCACTGATGTCTTCGGCAAGGGCCTTGCCGGGGGCCCGGCAAGGGTCTTGTCATGGCGTTGCAGTCGTCCCCGGCAAGCGCCTGTGGATTCCCTCGGGTAGGATCGCGCCGAGGGTTGCCGTCTTCTGGTCCTCATCTGATCTCACATGTTTATGATCTTGACGAAGATCTGCATGCCACCATAGAGGCGCCTCCCGAGCCTTGGTTCCAATGTAGTTGGTGGCGTCGTTTGGAACCTTTGGGCTCAAGGGTGGCTCGCTCTGCTAGTGTTGGGCAAGTTGCCCCGGCAAGGCTCTTGCCGGGGCTGCGGAGGCCACCCCGGCAAGGGTCTTGCCGGGGGGGAGTCCACCTCGCCCCTTTGCTCTTTGTGTTTCTGGTCTCGGCGTTGCTTTGTTTGCCTTGGCTTCTCTCCGGCTTCCCTCTTCTGCCATGCTGAGTGTGGCCGCGGCGCGCGGCTCTGACTGCCAGTGCACAAGTAAAGGGGTCAAAAGGAGAGCCCCTACTTTTGTACACTGACAGGAGCCCCCGGGTCTGGACCACACATAAGCGCGACGCGTTGTTGGGCCAGGCCCAGAACGGTGCGCGGGCAGTCGGGGCGGGATTTTTACTGTGGTAACTTCTCGTCCGGTGCGCTTCCCCACGACCCGTGTGGAAAGCACGACATGGAGGGTCGTGCGTGACGTGGGGGGTGATGCATGGGGCGGTTCCCGCACGCATGCGTCACATCGTGGTCAAGAGGCGGCTCGCGCCTTCCCAAAAAAGGGGGAGGCGCAGCTCATTTCCTCGATGGACTCGGGTCACGGTCTTCAAGGCGCCCGCGCCCCACGATCACGGGGTGGGGAACGGTCGCCTCACCCATCCCCTCGGTCCTGCTCGCTCGCCACGCATCCCCCATGCAGGTGGCAGGCAGTGGAGGCAGGAAACCGGGCCGTCGCTGATTGGGGCAACGGGTCGGTCCTGATTCCCTGTGCCTCCGATGGCTGGATTGGTCAAGCTGGGCGGCCGAGCCTTGACCCCGCCCCTTTATAAGGAGGAGGGAGGGGGATGCCATCCCACGTTCTCCCAACATCCATCTTCTTCCACTTCCGCTCATTCCTTCCACCCGTCATATCGAGAGGTGGCGCAGGCCCTTCAACGGTGAGGGCGAGGGTCGCCGCTCGACAGCACGTTCCTCCTTCCCATGAGCTCGCGGCGGCGGAGCCAGCCACGAGAGGAAGGGGGAGGGGGCGAGGCCGAGGTCACCGTGGCGGTCGGGGGAGAGCGGGACGAGGCGGCGCGATGGCCGTGCCTCCGCCAGCGATGCCGCCCGTGATGGAGGGCCACGTCGGGGACCAGCCCCGCGAGTTCTTCATCAGGCTGCGCCGGCCACCGCATCATCGTCTCCGCCTCCCCACCCCATTTGCTCGGGAGATGGAGCTCGATCCGCCCCAGACACCCAGGCTGCACATGAGGGGCTGCGGGAACGGCGGCACGCGGGTCGACGTCGACTTCCCCGCTCCTCACGTCATGTACCTCTGTCGCGGATGGAAGACATTTGCTGGCATCCACAGCCTGACGGCGAGGCTCGTCCTCTACTCCAAGTTAATGGAGGGCGGCCTGCTCTCCGTCAAGGTCTTTGGAGATCTTGGAACTCGCCTAAAGTGTTGCGTGGAGAGCTCCTCCGACGATGAAGATTCCTCCTCGAGTGGGAGTGACAAGGAGGACAGCGACAGCGACGACGAGGGAGTCGAGCGGCGGGATGCCGACCCCGACTCCGACTGACCGCGCCGCCCCTCCCTCGGCCACGCGCCCTGCCGAGGGCCTTCCTCACCAAGCTCTCCATCGGGGTGCTCCCCATCGTATCCTTTGGCGGCTGGCGTAGGAGGGCCGGAGAAGGCGAAGAAGGCGGGTGGCGGCCGTCAAGTCAGAGTACGCGGGCACCGACGCCTTCGTCGCGTATTGCCGGCCCGCTGCCTCGTCTTCTAGGTCCTTTCCCGGCACCAAGATTTTCTCTTGGTGCCTTCTGCTCCTCGTACCTTGCCTAGGCACTCTTTTTGCCCTCTTGCTGCCTTGTTCCACCTTCTGAGGAGAGGGACAAGAAAAGGATTACGGGCACCTTATCTCTTTTTAGTTTGTAAGCCTGCGGGCAGTTGTTAATTTTAAGACATGTAATCCCCTTGCTCATGTTTTTAATTCCGTACGAACTATACCTGTATGGGATGTTTTTAATGAAAAAGGGTGCTTGCCGGGTTCTTTGTGCGTGAGCGAGGCCCATGCAAAGGAACGCATCCTTGTTATTTTTAAGATAAACATTGTCGCCCGGCAACAGGCCTTGCCGTCCCCCCACTTCAGTCGACCATTCTCGCGCTCTTGGCGGAGGCAGGGGCGAAGTAGAGTTAGGCCCCTCGTGTATTTCCTCGCCACCGCGTCTACGACGCGGTTCTGTCCCAGTGGCTTGGGTACAAGAAGAAAGGGGAGCAAGGTGGTTTCGGAGTAAAACGAGGTTTCATTTGTCCCAGTTCCATACGGAAATGCATAACAGGGGATGAAAGACTTATCTGAATCCGCAGCCCCCGGCAACCTTGGGTTGCCGTGGTTGGATCCTTGTGTCTTCAGCCCCGGGCAGTCTTGGCTTGCCGGGGCCGGAGCGCCGGTCCGTTCTATTTCTCCCAAGCGGCTCAGCAGAAGTGTCCACATGCCCTGCGAACCAAAGAGGATAGAAAGACGCACACTGGACCTCTAGGCTAGGGGTTAGTCGCCGCTAAGCACTATCAACCCTAACCAAGGGAGAGACTTAACCTAGCATGCATGCTATAACTTAAGGCGCCAGCGCTTCGTTTATTTATGCTCAGGGTCTGCGCCTGACTTTGTACAGAGGGTTACATGCCTTGCCGGCAAAGCTTGTACAAAAGGTGGCATGCCAGGAGGCCCGGCAACCGTGCCTTATGGGTAAAACTTGCGAAGATGTTCGATGTTCCACGACTTGCTCACTGGGACAACATCTTCGGTCTCCAGGCGGACTGCGTCGGGCCTGGTGACTCGTATTACCTGATACGTCCCCGTCGTATCTACTTTTCCAAACACTTTTGCCCTTGTTTTGGACTCTAACTTGCATGATTTGAATGGAACTAACCCGGACTGACGCTGTTTTCAGCAGACTTTCCATGGTGTTATTTATGTGCAGAAACAAAAGTTCTCGGAATGACCTGAAACTCCACGGAACATCTTTTTGGAAAATATTAAAAATACTGGAAGAAAAATCCATGTCAGGGGGCCCACACCCTGTCCACGAGGGTGGGGGGCGCGCCTGCCCCCCTGGGCGCGCGCCCCTACCTCGCGGGCCCCCTGACGCTCCACCGACCTCAACTCCAACTCCATATATTCACTTTCGGGGAGAAAAAAAATTAGAGTGAAGGATTCATCGCGTTTTACGATACAGAGCCGCCGCCAAGCCCTAAAACCTCTCGGGAGGGCTGATCTGGAGTCCGCTCGGGGCTCTGGAGAGGGGGATTCGTCGCTGTCGTCATCATCAACCATCCTCCATGACCAATTTCATGATGCTCACCGCTGTGCGTGAGTAATTCCATCGTAGGCTTGCTGGACGGTGATGGGTTGGATGAGATCTATCATGTAATCGAGTTAGTTTTGTTAGGGTTTGATCCCTAGTATCCACTATATTCTGAGATTGATGTTGCTATGACCTTGCTGTGCTTAATGCTTGTCACTAGGGCCCGAGTGCCATGATTTCAGATCTGGACCTATTATGTTTTCATGAATATATGTGAGTTCTTGATCCTATCTTGTAAGTCTATAGTCACCTACTATGTGTTATGATCCGGCAACCCCGAAGTGACAATAATCGGGACCACTCCCGGTGATGACCGTAGTTTGAGGAGTTCATGTATTCACTATGTGTTAATGCTTTGTTCCGGTACTCTATTAAAAGGAGGCCTTAATATCCCTTAGTTTTCGCTAGGACCCTGCTGCCACGGGAGGGTAGGACAAAAGATGTCATGCAAGTTCTTTTCCATAAGCACGTATGACTATATTCGGAATACATGCCTACATTACATTGATGAATTGGAGCTAGTTCTGTGTCACCCTATGTTATGACTATTACATGATGAACCGCATCCGGCATAATTCTCCATCACCGATCCAATGCCTACGAGCTTTTCATATATTGTTCTTCGCTTATTTACTTTTTCGTTGCTACTGTTACAATCACTAGAAAACACCAAAAATATTACTTTTGCTACCGTTACTTTCGTTACCGTTACTTCCATATTACTTTGCTACTAAATACTTTGCTGTAGATACTAAGTTATCCAGGTGTGGTTGAATTGACAACTCAACTGCTAATACTTGAGAATATTCTTTGGCTCCCCTTGTGTCGAATCAATAAATTTGGGTTGAATACTCTACCCTCGAAAACTGTTGCGATCCCCTATACTTGTGGGTTATCAAGACTATTTTCTGGCGCCGTTGCCGGGGATCATAGCTCTATTCTTTGAGTCACTTGGGATTTATATCTGCTGGTCACTATGAAGAACTTGAAAGACGAGAAAACAAAAATTTATCCCTCAACTACGAGGGGAGGTAAGGAACTGCCATCTAGCTCTGCACTTGATTCACCTTCTGTTTTGAGTAAGCTTGTGACACCTAAACCTGCTTCTGCTATTCGTTCTGATATGTCGCATGTTATTGATGATGCCACTTCTGCTATGCATGATACTTATGATGAAACTACTTCTATGCTTGATACTACTGTGCCACTTGGTGAATTTCTTGATGAACAACTTGCTAGGGTTAGAGAGAATGAAATTATTGAAACTGATAATATTGATGAAAGTGATGATGAAGACTCTCCCCCTAATAAATATGAATCGCCTATTGTTCCTGAGGGTTATGTTTTGGAAAAAGAAGCTGCTATAGCTATTTTAGCTTGCAAAGATAGATACGAGCTCAAGAGGTTATTAACTAAATGGAAGCAGCAATCTCTTAATGCTAGAATGAAACCTGACCATGCTTTTGCTACTTCACCTATCTGTGTTACTGATAAGGATTATGAATTCTCTGTTGATCCTGATGTAATTACTTTGGTTGAATCTGATCCTTTTCATGGCTATGAATCTGAAACTGTTGTGGCACATCTTACTAAATTAAATGATATAGCCACCCTGTTCACTAATGATGAGAAATCTCGCTACCTTTATATCCTTCAAATATTTCCGTTCTCATTAAAGGGTGATGCTAAGATATGGTTTAATCCTCTTGATCCTGGTTGTGTGCGTAGTCCCCAGGATATGATTTATTACTTCTCTGCTAAATATTTCCCTGCTCATAAGAAACAAGCTGCTTTAAGGGAAATATATAATTTTGTGCAAATTGAAAAAGAGAGTCTCCCACAAGCTTGGGGGAGGCTTCTCCAATTACTTAATGCTTTGCCTGATCATCCTCTCAAGAAAAATGAAATACTTGATATCTTTTCAAATGGACTAACCGATGCTTCCAGAGATTACCTGGATAGTTGTGCTGGTTCTGTTTTTAGGGAAAGAACACCGGATGAAGCTGAAATTCTATTGAATAATATGTTGACAAATGAAAATAATTGGACACTTCCTGAGCCAGCTCCTGAACCAATTCCTGAGCCTATTCCTAAACCAACTCCGAAGAAGAGAGGTGTTCTATTTCTCAGTCCTGAAGATATGCAAGAGGCAAAGAAATCTATGAAAGAAAAAGGTATTAAAGATGAAGATGTTAAGAATTTACCTCCTATTGAAGAAATACATGCACTACAGGAATCTGCTACTTTGCCGTCTGCCACGGCGGACGGCAAAGGCAAGGGTGGCGGACGGCAAAGAGCTTTGCCGTCCGCCGCAGACGGCAAAAGGCTCCGGCAAAGTAGGCTACGGTAAAGAGCTTCTTTGCCGTCTGCTTTCTGAAGCGGACGGCAAAGGGGCCTTTGCCATCAGCGGCGGACGGCAAAGAAAGACGACGGCAATAAATTCGCTGTTAGTCCGTTAGGCGTCTAACGGCAGCCTTTGCCGTCCGCGGCTGACGGCAAAGAGCTTCAAGCCTTTGCCGTCTGCCACTGTAGGCAAACTGACCAAATGGGTCAGCTGCCAGGAAGCACAGGTGGTTGCCACGTGGCTTATTTGCTGTCCGCGGCGGACGGCAAAGAGCCCGTTGCCGTCGGTGGCAGACGACAAAGAGCCCGTTGCCGTCGGTGGCAGACGGCAAAGAGCCTGTACAGCCCTGTTTGTAATTTAATTCATTCAATTTGACAGCAATTCATAGATATACAGAGATATACACAACAATTCACATATATACACAACAAGCATATCCAACACACAAGTTTCATCATATATACATACATAACCAACACATATATAGTTCCATCCTTACATATTACGAAAGTTTCTCATTATTCATCCTACACCGTTGTCCATCCATCCATATAACAAGTTCCAACCATGCAAGTTCATTGATACAAAATAAAAGCACAAATGGAAAAGAAGCACTCCATCCATGCAAGCTTCCGTGAATTAAATCAAATCTGCAAAATGATAAACAAGATGTTAGAAAAAGAAGAAGAAAATGAAGAAGAAGAAGAAGACTATAAGAAATAAGCATACTTAAGTAAAATGGAGCTAACCTAGAAGAAAATGAAGAAGAAGAAGAAGACTAGAAGAATACTAGAAGAAGACTAGAATAATAATAATAATAATAATAATAATAATAATAATAAGAAGAAGAAGAAGAAGAAGACTATAATTAAGCTTATTATATAAACTTGGTCATTTTGTGCTAACATAAGTAATTTTGGAGTTAACCTATAGGAAACTAAGCATATTAGAGATAACTTAGCATATTAGAGCCAACTTAGGTAAAATGGAGCCAACCTAGCTAATTATGCCATCTTTGAGTGAACTAAGCATATTAGAGCTAACTTATAGCTAACTTATGTCATTTTGGAAGAAGAAGAAGAAGACTATAAGCTTATTATGTAAACTTGGTCATTTTGTGCTAACATAAGTAATTTTGGAGCTAACCTATAGGAAACTAAGCATAGTAGAGATAACTTAGCATATTAGAGCTAACATATGTAACTAAGCATATTAGAGCTATCATAGGTAACTAAGCATATTAGAGCAAACTATATATAGATCATTTTGGAGATCTGACATACCTGACATAGTTCAGTTCTCATTGTTCTTGTCCTTCTCCTTCCTCAGCCTGATGCACCAAGAGCGGCGAGGCGGTGGAGGCAGTGGGATGTAGTCTTCTACCACAATTGGCGTGGTCATGTCGCCCAGCTGTGGGATCGCCGGCGCCACCACCATCGCTAGGTCATCCTCAGCCACCACCATCTCTTGCCCATGGTGCGCCACCACCATCTCCTGCCCTTGGTCGGCCACCACCATCGCTAGGAGGTCATCCTCAGCCGGATGCCCACTCTGCTCCTCTTCCCCACTCCAGTCCTGATGAGGACATCAATACCATTATTACACCCACAACCCCTGCTGCTATACATACTGGACCAATTACTAGAGCTCGCGCATGCCAATTAAATTACCAGGTACTTTCGTTTCTTGGTAATGATTCTCATGTTCATGAGAATATGATGCTGCCTAAATTGGATACCTTTGTTTTGCTTACAAATGAAGGGCCTAGCTTTGAGAAGGATGAACATTGGAGCAAGAACAAGCATGGAGATGATGGCATGCGCATGGGGAACAAGAACGGAGTTACAAGTGATGATTTCAGGACGTTGAAGCCACCATAATGCGTGCATGAAGCCTTGGACGAAATATACAAGATGCTACTTCATAACTTTCGTCCAGAGGCTATTCTAGGTACTGCGTCACCTTATTATTGGGCCAGGCCCATGTAATTTCGAAATACATAAGTATAGGCTGTTTTTAGAGTCCGTATGTGTGGGGAAACAAGAGATAGGGTTGGTTTCGGACCCCTTCCTCAAGGGCCACGAAATTCCCCCCCCCCTCTTCCTCCATATATACAGCCCTTAGGGCGTCGTTTAGACTTTGGGTTTTGTTTAGATTAAAAGTTCGCCATAGCTGCAACTTCGCGTACTTCGTTTGTGTTCAGCGACCAGACAAAGGCGTCACAGAACTCCACCTTGATCAATAAAGCTTTCATCTTATATTCGCAATATCCAGATTGCAATCTCAGTTTCTTGCTTGTTCTTCGTTTGCTCAGGAAACAGACCCTCGTGGTCAGGTTGATCGTGCTCCGGCGTGGTCGATAACCTCTCGGAGTTGGTTTAGCGATTGCTAAGGCGCGACGTCCTCCCACGTTCGTAGTCGGATCGTCAAAGTCGACTTCCACCAAAGCGATATCCATCATCTCATCGAAAGACGGGACACCTTTGCCTCTATCAAGTGGTATCAGAGCCAAGTTGCTCGGTGAGATTTTACAGTTTTTCGTAGTTTAGATCGAGTCTGTTCTTCATACCTACAGTCCACGAAAAAGCCACAAAAAATAATTAGGGTTAGTTCATCATATCCGAACCAATCTGAGCCTTTGCATAATCTTTTTAGGGTTTTTGCTTTGTTGAATTTGCGGTTGCATCGTCGTGTCAAGTTGCTGGTCTTAGAGTCTAGTCTTTTAGAGTTTCGAGTTCTGGTCATAAGTTGTCACGCCGCCGCCGCACCATCATCATCGCCTTGCCATCTACCACCATTGCTCATCCGCCACCGCTCTGAATCCGTATCTATATACCACCACCGATCCGTATCCATATACCACTACCGCTACCATATACCACCACCTCTGCCATATCCTACCGCCATATATCCACCACCAATCCGAGTTCTTTTCATATTCGGTTGGTTTTAGCGATCCATATATTTTCCGTTTCGTGTTTCCTTGCCTGAGTAGGTCTCGGAAAAAAAAGTCTGGAGACCCCCGGGCAGTTTTTAGGCCAAAATTTCGGCAACCAAAAATATTTTTTCCCTATCCTATTTTTAGGCCCCGGGTAGTGTTTTGAGACACTCGCAATCATAGTGATTTTTTGTCGCACTTTTTCGTCGTCGCTGCCCTGATTTCCGAAAAAAATAGTCAAAAAATTTTGTGCCCGTCCTGTCAGTGTGACCTGGGAAGAGTTTTGAGACACTCGCCATTATAGTGATTTTTCGCAAAAAAAAAGAGGAGCGCAAAAAAAAAGAGAACGCAAAAAAAAGAGCGAAAAAATAAAAATTCCAGAGTGTGCTTTTCCCTTGTTTACGTGCAGCGCCGTGATTTTGTTAGTGTTCTAGGCTCGCGTCTCTAGCACGGTCTAGCCTAGGACCAGCACAGTACCGTCGTTGAGCGTTTATTCAACTTTGCATCTCTGAATTGATTATCGCTTAGCATTTTGCTATCATATTATAAGCCTTCCCAGCTCCCCATAAGTCTACATCGTGCGTTTGACTCTCCCTGGTAATCGCTATATCCAAGTTTTGAGAGTTTTTGACTACAACGGTTGCCGATCACCACCTGCTGCTGGGTAAGAACTGGTAAGAATTTGAGATTCGCTTGAAGGTTTTGTGACACACCACCATCACCACCACTTCTAGTAGTCTGCAGGATCATATTCTTTTGTGTTTCTATTGCTGCTAACCATGGCAGGTTCACACGCCGATGAGACTGATTGGGAGAACATGACGAACAAGGAGTTGCATGATAAATTTCAGCAAATGATGAGTGGCCAGGTGGGAGATGTGCTAAACCGATTTGAAGAGGCTATGGAGAAGATAGATGCCGTGGAGAAGTCGTTCGAGACAAAGCTGGATAACAAGTTTACTGAATTACTCAAGCGTCTTCCCCAACCACCACCGGCTGCACATGTCGTACCTCTACAACAACAACAACCACATCTCCAACGCCGCCTTCCAAATCAAGTGGGACGGGCACAGCGCGTTCCATTTGAGATTGGTCAAAATTCGGGTGCTGCTGCACCTACTGTTGATGCTTCTTTGGCTCCTGCTCCTGCGGCGGCTGAGGAGGATGACGATTATGCGGGCGATTATGAGGATGAGGTTGATCAAAATCAGAACTACGTGCAGCCACCAGCACCACCACCAGCAGGTCGACCTCAGGTATATATTCGCAACGGTAGGCCGGCACCACCACCTCAGGTACGAGATCATGACCATCTCCCTAAACTGAAATTGAATATTCCACCATTTGAGGGTAGATATGTTCCTGATATATATCTTACTTGGGAGTTAGAAACTGAACAACGATTTACATGTTTACAATATCCTGAGGACAGACGTGTTCCTGCTGCTGTTTGTGCTTTCACTAGCTTTGCATGTGTTTGGTGGTCTGAACATTGTAGATTATATCCTGTTCCAGCTACTTGGGCTGCTTTGAAAACTGCTATGCGTACTCGTTGGGTTCCACCATATTATCAACGTGAATTACTTCAAAAATTGCAGCGTTTAAGACAAGGGAAAAATTCTGTAGAAGAATATTATCAGGAATTACAAACTGGCATGATTAGATGTGGTATTGTTGAGGAGAATGAAGCTATGCTTGCACGTTTTATGGGTGGATTAAATAAAGAGATTCAGACCATTCTAGAGTATAAGGATTATAATAATATCACTCGTTTATTCCATCTTGCTTGTAAAGCTGAACGTGAAGTGCAGGATCGACAGCCATTGGCGCGAACTAACTTTTCTGCAGGTCGACCTTCATCATGGACACCGCGTGCATCTTCTACTTCCACTTCACCATCACCTCCATCAGGTGCCACCTCCAGCCGTGATACAAGAAAGCAGGCACAACCACCACTCTCTGCCAAGAGCACACCTGCCGGGCCTGCGCAGAGCTCTTCTTCTTCCATGGCATCGACAGGGCACACAAGTGATATTATTTGTCGTTGTTGTAAGGGAAGAGGACATTTTGCGAGAGAATGCAAATCTCAGCGTGTCATGATTGCTACTGAGGATGGTGGGTATGAGTCCGCTAGTGACTATGATGAGGAGACTTTGGCTCTTCTTACACGTGAAGAACATGGTGGAGATGATTCTGAAAATGAGACGCAATACATGGCTCCTGAAGACGCTGACAGGTATGAATGTTTAGTTGCTCAACGTGTTTTGAGTGTGCAGGTCACACAAGCAGAGCAAAATCAGAGGCATAATTTGTTCCATACAAAGGGAGTTGTGAAGGAACGTTCTGTTCGCGTCATCATAGATGGAGGGAGCTGTAACAACTTGGCTAGCATGGAGATGGTGGAGAAGCTATCTCTCACCACAAGACCACATCCACATCCTTACTACATCCAATGGTTCAACAACAGCGACAAGGTAAAGGTAACACGTACTGTTCGTGTGCATTTTAGTATCTCTACATATGCTGATTATGTTGATTGTGATGTGGTACCCATGCAAGCATGTTCCTTATTACTAGGTAGACCATGGCAATTTGATAAAAATTCTGTACACCATGGTAGAAACAATCAGTATACTCTTGTTCATAAGGATAAAAATATTACTTTGCTTCCTATGACTCCTGATTCCATTTTGAAAGATGACATTAATAGAGCTAATAAAGCAAAACAGGAGAAAAATAAGAGTGAAAATCAGATTGTGGCAAAAGAATTTGAGCAACAAATGAAACCTAATAATAAACCATCTAGTGTTGTTTCTGCAATTAAATTGAAAAGTGCATGTTTACTTGCCACAAAATCTGATATTGATGAACTAGATTTCAGCAAATCTGTTTGCTATGCTTTTGTGTGCAAAGAGGCATTATTTTCATTCGAGGACGTGCCTTCCTCTTTGCCCCCTGCTGTCACTAACATTTTGCAGGAGTTCGCTGACGTCTTCCCACAAGACGTGCCACCGGGATTACCACCTATTCGAGGGATTGAGCATCAAATTGACTTAATTCCCGGTGCATCGCTACCCAACCGTGCACCATACCGTACCAATCCAGAGGAGACGAAGGAGATTATGCGTCAAGTACAGGAGCTGCTCGACAAAGGTTATATACGCGAATCTCTTAGTCCTTGTGCTGTTCCTATTATACTAGTGCCTAAAAAGGATGGTACGTCGCGTATGTGTGTTGATTGTAGAGGCATTAATAATATTACTATTCGTTATCGTCATCCTATTCCTAGGCTAGATGATATGCTTGATGAATTGAGTGGCTCTACAATATTCTCCAAAGTTGATTTGCGTAGTGGATACCATCAAATTCGTATGAAATTGGGAGATGAATGGAAAACTGCATTTAAAACTAAGTTTGGTTTATATGAGTGGTTAGTCATGCCTTTTGGGTTAACTAATGCACCTAGTACTTTCATGAGACTAATGAACGAAGTTTTACGTGCTTTCATTGGACGATTTGTGGTAGTCTATTTTGATGATATACTGATTTATAGCAAATCTTTGGAAGAACATTTGGAACATTTACGTGCTGTTTTTATTGCTCTACGTGATGCACGTTTGTTTGGTAACCTTGGGAAGTGCACCTTTTGCACCGACCGAGTATCTTTTCTTGGCTATGTTGTTACTCCACAGGGAATTGAAGTTGATAAAGCCAAGATTGAAGCTATTGAGAGTTGGCCGCAGCCCAAAACGGTCACACAAGTGCGGAGTTTTCTTGGACTCGCTGGTTTCTATAGGCGTTTTGTGAGAGATTTTAGCACCATTGCTGCACCTCTCAACGAGCTTACAAAGAAGGATGTGCCTTTTGTTTGGGGTACCGCACAGGAAGAAGCCTTCACGGTATTGAAAGATAAGTTGACACATGCTCCTTTACTCCAACTTCCTGATTTTAATAAGACTTTTGAGCTTGAATGTGATGCTAGTGGCATTGGATTAGGAGGTGTGTTATTACAAGATGGCAAACCTGTTGCATACTTTTCTGAAAAATTGAGTGGGCCTAGTCTGAATTATTCTACTTATGATAAAGAACTATATGCTCTTGTTCGGACTTTAGAAACATGGCAACATTATTTATGGCCCAAAGAATTTGTTATACATTCTGATCATGAATCTTTGAAACATATTAAAAGTCAAGCTAAACTGAATCGTAGACATGCTAAATGGGTTGAATTCATTGAAACTTTCCCTTATGTCATTAAACACAAGAAGGGTAAAGAAAATGTTATTGCTGATGCATTGTCTCGTCGCTATACTATGCTTTCACAACTTGACTTCAAAATATTTGGTTTGGAGACCATCAAAGATCAATATGTGCATGATGCTGATTTTAAAGATGTATTGCAGAATTGTAAAGAAGGAAGAACCTGGAACAAGTTTGTCGTTAATGATGGATTTGTGTTCCGTGCTAACAAGCTATGCATTCCAGCTAGCTCTCTTCGTCTTTTGTTGTTGCAGGAGGCGCATGGAGGAGGATTAATGGGACACTTTGGCGTGAAGAAGACGGAGGACGTACTTGCTACACATTTCTTTTGGCCAAAGATGAGACGGGATGTTGAGCGTTTTGTTGCTCGCTGCACTACATGTCAAAAAGCTAAGTCACGACTCAATCCTCATGGTTTATATATGCCTTTGCCTGTACCTAGTGTTCCTTGGGAGGATATATCTATGGACTTTGTTTTAGGTTTACCTCGCACAAAGAAGGGGGGGATAGCATATTTGTTGTCGTGGATAGATTCTCGAAAATGGCACACTTTATACCATGTCATAAAAGCGATGATGCTGTTAATGTTGCTGATTTGTTCTTTCGTGAAATTATTCGCTTGCATGGTGTGCCAAATACTATTGTTTCCGATCGTGATACTAAATTTCTTAGCCACTTTTGGAGATGTTTATGGGCTAAGTTGGGGACTAAACTGCTTTTTAGTACTACTTGTCACCCCCAAACTGATGGACAAACTGAAGTAGTCAATAGAACATTGTCTACTATGCTTAGGGCTGTTTTGAAGAATAATAAGAAAATGTGGGCATAATGCTTGCCTCATATTGAGTTTGCTTATAATCGTTCATTGCATTCTACTACTAAGATGTGCCCTTTTGAAATTGTGTATGGTTTCCTACCTCGTCCACCTATTGATTTGTTGCCTCTTCCATCTTCGGAGAAGGTTAATTTTGATGCTAAACAACGTGCTGAATTGATCTTAAAAATGCATGAGTTAACTAAGGAAAACATTGAGCGTATGAATGCTAAATATAAACTTACTGGAGATAAGGGTAGAAAACATGTTGTGTTTGCACCTGGAGATCTTGTTTGGTTACATTTGCGTAAGGATAGATTTCCTGATTTGCGCAAATCAAAGCTAATGCCACGTGCTGATGGTCCTTTTAAGGTGTTAGAGAAAATAAATGGTAATGCATATAAACTTGAGCTGCCTGCAGATTTTGGGGTTAGTCCCACTTTTAACATTGCAGATTTGAAGCCTTATTTGGGTGAGGAAGATGAGCTTCCGTCGAGGATGACTTCATTTCAAGAAGGGGAGGATGATGAGGACATCAATACCATTGTTACACCCACAGCCCCTGCTGCTATACATACTGGACCAATTACTAGAGCTCGCGCACGCCAATTAAATTACCAGGTACTTTCGTTTCTTGGTAATGATTCTAATGTTCATGAGAATATGATGCTGCCTAAATTGGATACCTTTGTTTTGCTTACAAATGAAGGGCCTAGCTTTGAGAAGGATGAACATTGGAGCAAGAACAAGCATGGAGATGATGGCATGCGCATGGGGAGCAAGAACGGAGTTACAAGTGATGATTTCAGGACGTTGAAGCCACCATAATGCGTGCATGAAGCCTTGGACGAAATATACAAGATGCTACTTCATAACTTTCGTCCAGAGGCTATTCTAGGTGCCGCGTCACCTTATTATTGGGCCAGGCCCATGTAATTTCGAAATACATAAGTATAGGCTGTTTTTAGAGTCCGTATGTGTGGGGAAACAAGAGATAGGGTTGGTTTCGGACCCCTTCCTCAAGGGCCACGAAATTCCCCCCCCCTCTTCCTCCATATATACAGCCCTTAGGGCGTCGTTTAGACTTTGGGTTTTGTTTAGATTAAAAGTTCGCCATAGCTGCAACTTCGCGTACTTCGTTTGTGTTCAGCGACCAGACAAAGGCGTCACAGAACTCCACCTTGATCAATAAAGCTTTCATCTTATATTCGCAATATCCAGATTGCAATCTCAGTTTCTTGCTTGTTCTTCGTTTGCTCGCAGGAAACAGACCCTCGTGGTCAGGTTGATCGTGCTCCGGCGTGGTCGATAACCTCTCGGAGTTGGTTTAGCGATTGCTAAGGCGCGACGTCCTCGCACGTTCGTAGTCGGATCGTCAAAGTCGACTTCCACCAAAGCGATATCCATCATCTCATCGAAAGACGGGATACCTTTGCCTCTATCAAGTCCGGATCATCCTCCTTGCTGTCTTTGCTGCAGCCCGAATCGCTACTGCTTTTGCTACAGCCAGAATCGATGTTGCTTTTGTTGTAGCCAGTGTCGCTGCTGCTGCTCCCATTGCCTGTCCAAATGCAACAATTAATGACCGTTAACAATCGATGCAAGACAAAGCCAAATGTAGAGGAATAAGAAGAGGCAGAACATACCGGCATCATCGTCGTCAGCGTAGCGCATGCGACACATAGTCGCGTTGAACACCTTCACGATGAGCATGTTGGCGTCGTCGTCGTGCCTGAAGAGAAGGAAGTACCCCAGCCGCAGGTCGTAGGCACGGTAGAACTTCTCCCAGCCATGACACAGGTACATGTGGCCCTCCTTGATCACCAACTCCACGTCCCACAGCCTGCGAACCCCGCTGCCGGCCTGTCGCAGCTTCACATTATTGGGCGGATCTTCACCCAGCATGTTCATATAAGTGTCAGGCAGCCTCTGCAGTTTGGGACAAGGAGTGATGTAGAAACAACAGAGTTATCATAATGAGATGGGTGAAGGGGAGATCTCTCCTTCTATATACCTGCCTCTTGGAGGAAGTCCCAAGTATGATACTGAAGAACTCGAAAGCATCCAACTCGTACTTCGGTGTGGCAGAGCGGAGACAGCGCTGACGGCCTCCCCCCATCTCTAATAAGCAGCAGAAGAGACCAATTAGTATCTAACTAGAAGCATATCTATAAACATAGAGCCAAGTTTCTAGACATGAAAGAAAACTGAGAAAAAAAGCAATGCACTTGTGCTCAACAACATCAACAACACTTAGTTAATTTGGTAGGTTAGTTGGCAATGGCAATTGGCACCCTTCAAAACTAGGGATTTCTTTAGACATGAAAGAAAACTGAAAATGTTGAAAAAAAGAGCATAGTAATCTAAAAATAGGGGGAAAATACACTTCTTCTTTCTCCTCTTTATCTTCTTCTTTTTTTCATCTTTCTTCTTTCTTCTTAACCAAAACTAAATCTAAAGTTCCTTCTGGTGTGATCACATTGGAATACTTGTGGCAACAAATCATAGTTGCACCATATTTTCATAATATTTTATACAACCCCTACAAGGAGTCTGTGGATAACTTTCGTTTACAGTTCACTAGATATGTGTATTACATTTTCTATTGGAAATGCATTTGAATTCATTTATGACAAATACTAATTCTACCACGACATGCCAACTTTTTTTCTTGTATATAAAATAACTCGTGCACTAATATTTACTTCACTGAAAGATTTTTCACTTTGAAGGGAAATAGTTTTTGTTCCATCATCTATTAATAATATAACAATAATAATTCATTATATGGCAATGAGTTGAGAAATCTGGCACTACATTATTTAAATGACACATAAAAAGCATAATGTACTAACTAATAAGACTACTAGTGAGAATTGAGATTATACACAATTATAGTAGAGAAGATGCTATCTATGCTCTAAACCTAAACTAAAGTAAACCTAAACTAAACCAAACCTAAAATAAACCTAAACTAAACTTTCTCCTCCTCCTCCTCCTCTTCTTCTTCTTCTTCTTCCCCCTTCTACTTAACCTAAACCTAAACTAAAAACCTAAACTAATTAAAACTAAACTATTTAAACTAATTAAACCTAAACTAATTAAACTAAATAACCTAAACTAATTAATTCTAAACTAAAAAAACTTAAACTAAAAAACCTTATCTACACAGAAAAGAAAAACAAAAAAACAGAAGAAAAAAAGGGCAGGGGCTCACTGTGGGGGGCGGCGACGGGTCGGGGAGGGGGCGGCGACGGGGCGGGGCGGTGGAGGAGGCGGGGCGGCGGGGGCCGGGGCGGCGGGGGGCCCGGGCGGCGGGGGCCGGGGCGGGGCGGTGGAGGAGGCGGGGCGGCGGGGGCCGGGGCGGCGGGGGCCGGGGCGGGGCGTGGAGGAGGCGGCCTGGGCGGCGGGGGGCCGGGGCGGCGGGGGCCGGGGCGGCGGTGGGGCGCGGGGCGGCGGCGGGGCCGGGGCGGGGGGGCGACGGGGCGGTGGGGCGGCGGGGAGCCGGGGCGGTGGGGCGGCGGGGCGACGGGGCGGCGGCGGGCGGCGGCGGCGGCGGGGTGGGAGGAGAAGGGCGAGGAGGAAGTGAGTAACGGGCGGGGGGGGGGGTACCTGCCGTTAGTAAAGTGCCCTCTTTGCCGTCCGCCAGCCTTTGCCGTCCGCCTTTTTGCCTCTTTGCCGTCTGCTAGCGGATGGCAAAGAGGTGGGCCGTTAAGATTTTCCCAAACGAGCGGGGGGTGGGGGCCACCTCACTCTTTGCCGTCTGCCAGCGGACGGCAAAGATTCTTTGCCGTCTACTGGCAGACGGCAAAGAGCTAGCAGATGGCAAAGAGATTCGTTGCCATCAGCCTTTTCTTTGCCGTCTGCTTTTGGGTAGCTGATGGCAAAGAGCTTCTTTGCCGTCAGCTAGCTGACGGCAAAGAGCTGGCAGATGGCAAATTAGCTGATTCCAGTAGTGATGGTCTTAATTTACCGCCTGTTGAGGAAACATATGATCTTAATCCATTACCTATTGAAGAAACTCATGGTCTTGATAACCCGACACAGGTAGTAAAGGTAAATTCTCTCTATAGATATGATAAAGCTGAAATCCCTCCTACTAAAATTGCTAGCCAATGCTTGGATGAGTTTGATAACTTTATGATTAAGCAAGAAGATTTCAATGCTTATTTTGGTAGACAATTAAAACAAAATGCTTATATGATTGAACACTTGGGTGATTATATGGCTAATGTTAAAGGTGAACTTAAACTTATTAGTAAACATGCTTCTATGGTTACCACTCAAGTAGAACAAGTACTTAAAGCTCAAAATGATTTTCTCAATGAATTAAATAGTAAGAAAAATGATTATGCTGTTAGAGTGGCTACTAGAACTGGTAAAATGACTCAGGAACCTTTGTATCCTGAAGGCCACCCTAGGAGAATTGAACAAGATTCTCAAAGAAATAATATTGATGCACCTAGTCCTTCTAAAAAGAAGAGAAAGAAAAATGATAGGACTTTGCATGCTTCTAGTGAACCTATTGCTGAACCACCTGAGAATCCAAATGATATATCTATTTCTGATGTTGAAACACAATCTGGTAATGAACATGAACCTAATGAACATGCTAATGATGATGTTCATGATGATGCTCAACCTAGCAATGATAATGATGTAGAAATTGAACCTGCTGTTGATCTTGATAACCCACAATCAAAGAATCAACGTTATGATAAGAGAGACTTTGTTGCTAGGAAACATGGTAAAGAAAGAGAACCATGGGTTCAGAAACCCATGCCTTTTCCTCCCAAACCATCCAGGAAAAAGGATGATGAGGATTTTGAGCGCTTTGCTGAAATGATTAGACCTATCTTTTTGCGTATGCGATTAACTGATATGCTCAAAATGAATCCTTATGCTAAGTATATGAAAGAAATTGTCACTAATAAAAGAAAGATACCGGAAGCTGAAATTTCCACCATGCTTGCCAATTATACTTTTAAGGGTGGAATACCAAAGAAACTTGGAGATCCAGGAGTACCTACTATACCATGCTCCATTAAAAGAAACTATGTTAAAACCGCTTTATGTGATCTTGGAGCCGGTGTTAGTGTTATGCCTCTCTCTTTATATCGTAGACTTGATTTCAATAAGTTGACACCTACTGAAATATCTTTGCAAATGGCTGATAAATCAACTGCTATACTTGTCGGTATTTGTGAGGATGTGCCTGTTGTGGTTGTAAACGTTACTATTTTAACGGACTTTGTTATCCTTGATATTCCCGAGGACGATAGTATGTCTATTATTCTTGGAAAACCTTTTTTGAATACTGCAGGGGCTGTTATTGATTGCAACAAGGGCAATGTCACTTTTCATGTTAATGGTAATGAGCATACGGTACACTTTCCGAGGAAACAACCTCAAGTTCACAGTATCAACTCTGTTGGAAAAATTCCATCAATTATTTTTGGAGGTTTTGAATTTCCTCTTCCTACTGTCAAGAAGAAATATGATATTCTTATTATTGGGGATGTGCATATCCCCGTTGAGGTAACATAGTGTTATTCGAGATTTCTCCGGTTCCATGTTATTTGGAATGAGTTTGTTAAGAAGACCTGATCAACCTTGTTAATGGATTCCTTCTGATGAGCATGAGATGGATGAAACTAGAAGGCACAACCTTCTGTACCCGCTTTCTACTTTATGTTTTTTTAGTTGAAATAAAGTAAAAATAGTATTTTTCTGTCTGTTTTCTGATTTAACCGTGCAATATAAAAATACCCCGAAAATAAAAGTTCTCCAAATGCCCTGAAAATGGAATATGATTTTTTCTGGAATATTTGAGAATATCTGGCACTGAGAACACAGCAGGGGGAGCAAGCACCTGGCCACGAGGGTCCAGGGCGCGCCCACCCCTACAGGGCGCGCCCCCTGCCTCGTGGGCCCATGGTGGCTCCCCTCCACTTATTCCTGCACCCACACACTTCTTCTTCCTCCCAAAAAAATCACCATCCAGCTCAAGCACGAGTTCTAGCTCATTTTGCTACAATTTTCGATCTCCTTGCTCAAAGCACCTCTCACAAAACTGCTTGGGGGGATTGTTCCTTGGTATGTGACTCCTCCATTGGTCCAATTAGTTTTTGTTCTAGTGCTCTATTCATTGCAAATTTGTGCTGCCTAGGTGACCATGTTCTTGAGCTTGCATGTCAAATTTATATGGTTCCAAGTAGTCCACTTTTATTTGAGCACTTTTATTTTATTGAGCTTGGTTCACTTTTATTTGAAGTTACTAAAAATTTCAGAAATTTTTCAGAGAAAGAAATATGCTTAGGAAAATGTACCAAGGTGGTTCTTCAAGGAAGCAAGGACCCAGGCTTGCAATGCGTGACGCTGACGATGAGCCACCAAGGGACGCTCCAGTGCGGCCTTGTGAATGGCCTTCAGAAAATTTTATGGATCGAGCGGGAATCAAGGAAGAATTTAACGCATATTTGTGTAACGCTGATCTTGTGAGCTTCGAGGGAGAAAAGTGTCGCCAGTACCACTATCTCACTAGTTCCTTTGTGAGGAGGTTTGGATTTTCATCTTCACGTAATTCTCCAACTGTCCTGTTTGACCATTATGAAAAATCTTATATGATGGACTTAGAGGATTTTACCACTGCCTGCAAACTTCCACAATGGGGTAGTGCTAGTGAACCTCGTAAATCTGAATTTAGAAATTTTCTTGCGAGTATAACTGTGGGGGAATCTATAGATATAGCACAAGCTACCATAGGGAGCATTCATTTTCCTGCTATACATTATTTTGCTCTCTTCATAGGTAGGTGCATAAATGGTAAAGATGAAGCATGTCATATGTGTGTTCCTGACCTCAGTATTCTTAGAAGTGCTGTGTTAGGAGACAAATCTTATAATTTGGGAGCCATTCTTGCACGTAGGTTGCATAATAATAGATTTAATGGAGATTTCTTTGGTGTAATTTATGCAACTCGCTTAGCTGATTTTCTTGGTGTAACCATACGTAATGATGATATTGAATTGCCTCCTGCTTACCTAGGCTTTAATGCTATGGTTCACCACCAGTTTGTCGAGAGGAATGAATCACCTCTCCAGTATCGCTTAATTTTTGACAGACGTCGTGCTGTCCGTATTACTCTCCCTGCTCCTGCCTTCTTTGATTATCAGGCAAAAGGAAGATATGTTATTACCAGAGAGGAGGCAGATGAGTACGAGAGGAGGGCGGAGGCAGATCGCCGCCACGCTGCAGCTCAGGAGGCGATAGCCGCTGCATCTCAGTACGACCCCGGCTACAACTATGGATATCCGCCAGGCCATTCGTGGCAATAAACCAACTTAGGCCAAAAGCCTAAGCTTGGGGGAGTACGTATTTCCCACCGACATTACATTTATGTTCACACACACTCATTGCTAGATGTCGGTGCTCATACTCTTTCACTGTAATATCCATGCTAGTTTATTTTCTTTTTCCTGCTTTCTTCTTGTGTGTTTGATAAACCTTCAGAAAACAAAAAAATAGTGTAGCTTTTATCTAGTTTACTTTTCTTGCTGTAGTAGTAATGATTAAAAAGAAAACCCAAAAATATTTCCTGTTCTTCTTTTGCTTGTTGGGAGCTTTCCCGTGTAAATAGTTTTTATTTCTTTTCTTTTCTTTGGGGGTCGATAGGAGAAGACCATAATTAAATTGTTGAAGTGGCTCTTATATGCATTGTTGTTGATTTAACCAAGAGCCCATATTGCCTTGTCTTCTCCTTTTTATTGAATGCTCGCAGATTCCAGCTTAGTCCAATGCACATGCACTCATATTATTATTCACATCATTCGGTCGTGCAAGTGAAAGGAAATTATGACGATATATGACAAACTAATTGAGATGAGAGAAGCTGGTATGAACTCGACCTCTCTTGTTTTCGTAAATATGATTAGTTCATCGTTCCTGATTCAGCCTATTATGAATAAACATGTTTGCAATGA
The DNA here is from genome assembly GCF_018294505.1 of Triticum aestivum. Classification (NCBI taxonomy): domain Eukaryota; kingdom Viridiplantae; phylum Streptophyta; class Magnoliopsida; order Poales; family Poaceae; genus Triticum; species Triticum aestivum. Next base: position 343,086,402 of record NC_057814.1, read on the forward strand.
CAATTAGAGATCATAGTTGCTTATGCCATGCTTGATTAGCTATGAGTTATAATGGTTTACCTTGCGTGCCAACATGCTATTAAAATGGTTGTGATGTGGTATAGTGGGGTGGTATCCTCCTTTGAATGATTTAAGTGACTCGACTTGGCACATGTTCACACATGTAGTTGAAACAAATCAACATAGCCTTCACGATATTTATGTTCATGGTGGATTATATCCTACTCATGCTTGTACTCAATGTTCATTAATTTTAATGCATGTTCATGACTGTTGTCGCTCTCTAGTTGGTCGCTTCCCAGTCTTTTGCTAGCCTTCACTTGTACTAAGCAGGAATACTTCTTGTGCATCCAATCCCTTAAACCCCAAAGTTATTCCATATGAGTCCACTATACCTTCGTATATGCGGTATCTACCTGCCGTTCCAAGTAAATTTGTATGTGCCAAACTCTAAACCTTCAAATGAAATTCTGTTTTGTATGCTCGAATAGCTCATGTATCAACTAGGGCTGTCCGTATCTTCCATGCTAGGTGGGTTATTCTCAAGAGGAGTGGACTCCGCTCCTCACTCACGAGAAAATGGCTGGTCACCGGGATGCCCAGACCCATGCTTTCTGCAAACTAAATCAAAATAATTGCAAACAAAACTCCCCTGGGACTGTTGCTAGTTGGAGGCACTCATTGTTTCGAGCAAGCCATGGATTGATGCTTGTTGGTGGAGGGGGAGTATAAACTTTACCATTCTGTTTGGGAACAGCCTATAATGTGTGTAGCATGGAAGATATCGCCATATCTTGGTTGTTATGTTGACAATGAAAGTATGCCGCTCAAAATATTATTTATCTCTATTTCAAAATCGAGCTCTGGCACCTCTACAGATCCCTGCTTCCCTCTGCGAAGGGCCTATCTATTTACTTTTATGTTGAGTCATCACCCTCTCATTAAAAAGCACTAGATGGAGAGCGCAGCTGTCATTTGCATCCATTACTATTAATTTACATTGGGTATGACTATGACTGGATCTCTTTTACCATGATTACAATGTCTAGTCAGTCCTTGATCTTTAAAGGTGCTCTGCATTTATGTTTTGCGGTCTCAGAAAGGGCTAGCAAGATACCATCCTACTATATCATATTATGATTGTTTTGAGAAAGCGTTGTCATCCGAGATTTATTATTATTGTTCGCTAGTTGATTATGCCATTGATATGAGTAAACATGAGACCTAAGAGTTATTGTGAATATGGTTAGTCATAATCTTTGCTGAAAAACTTGAATGCTGGATTTACATATTTAGAACAACAAGAGCAAATAGAGTTTGTAAAAGTTTTTCTTTATCACTTTCAGTTTATCAACTGAATTGCTTGAGGACAAGCAAAGGTTTAAGCTTGGGGGAGTTGATACGTCTCCGTCGTATCTACTTTTCCAAACACTTTTGCCCTTGTTTTGGACTCTAACTTGCATGATTTGAATGGAACTAACCCGGATTGACGCTGTTTTCAGCAGACTTTCCATGGTGTTATTATGTGCAGAAACAAAAGTTCTCGGAATGACCTGAAACTCCACAGAACATCTTTTTGGAAAATATTAAAAATACTAGAAGAAAAATCCACGTCAGGGGGCGCACACCCTGTCCACGAGGGGGGCGCGCCCCCCTACCTCGTGGGCCCCCTGACGCTCCATCTACCTCAACTCCAACTCCATATATTCACTTTCAGGGAGAAAAAAAATCAGAGAGAAGGATTCATCGCGTTTTACGATACGGAGCCGCCGCCAAGACCTAAAACCTCTCGGGAGGGCTGATCTGGAGTCCGTTCGGGGCTCCGGAGAGGGGGATTCGTCGCCGTCGTCATCATCAACCATCCTCCATCACCAATTTCATGATGCTCACCGCCGTGCGTGAGTAATTCCATCGTAGGCTTGCTGGACGGTGATGGGTTGGATGAGATCTATCATGTAATCGAGTTAGTTTTGTTAGGGTTTGATCCCTAGTATCCACTATGTTCTGAGATTGATGTTGCTATGATTTTGCTATGCTTAATGCTTGTCACTAGGGCCCGAGTGCCATGATTTCAGATCTGAACCTATTATGTTTTCATGAATATATGTGAGTTCTTGATCCTATCTTGCAAGTCTATAGTCACCTACTATGTGTTATGATCCGGCAACCCCGAAGTGACAATAATCGGGACCACTCCCGGTGATGACCGTAGTTTGAGGAGTTCATGTATTCACTATGTGTTAATGCTTTGTTCCGGTACTCTATTAAAAGGAGGCCTTAATATCCCTTAGTTTCCGCTAGGACCCCGCTGCCACGGGAGGGTAGGACAAAAGATGTCATGCAAGTTCTTTTCCATAAGCACGTATGACTATATTCGGAATACATGCCTACATTACATTGATGAGTTGGAGCTAGTTCTGTGTCACCCTATGTTATGACTGTTACATGATGAACCGCATCCGGCATAATTCTCCATCACCGATCCAATGCCTACGAGCTTTTCATATATTGTTCTTCACTTATTTACTTTTCCGTTGCTACTGTTACAATCACTACCAAAAATATTACTTTTGCTACCGTTACTTTCGTTACCGTTACTTCCATATTACTTTGCTACTAAATACTTTGCTGCAGATACTAAGTTATCCAGGTGTGGTTGAATTGACAACTCAACTGCTAATACTTGAGAATATTCTTTGGCTCCCCTTGTGTCGAATCAATAAATTTGGGTTGAATACTCTACCCGCGAAAACTGTTGCGATCCCCTATACTTGTGGGTTATCATTACCCGATAAGGGCCTTCCCACTTTGGCGTCAACTTGTTGGAATTCTTGGCCAACTGAACGTGCCGAAGAACAAGGTCGCCTTCCTCAAAGCTTCGGGCATGAACCTTGCGGCTATGGTAGCGACGCAAGGCTTGCTAGTAGCGTGCTGCTCTCACAGCCGCCCGAAGACGATCTTCCTCAAGGAGTGTTGCGTCATCTTGCCGCAATGGCTCTTGCTCAAGCTCGTCGTAAGCGAGCACTCGAGATGACCCGTACATGAGTTTCGTGGGGAGAACTGCTTCTGCCCCGTATACCAGGGCAAAGGGTGTCTGGCCGGTGGCTCGATTTGGCGTTGTTCTGATCGACCAAAGAACCGCCGGCAACTCATCAATCCAGCGCCTTCCGCTCTTGTGCAGCCTATCGAAAGTCTTTGTCCTCAGGCATCGCAACACTTCAGCATTTTCCCTCTCCGCCTAGCCGTTGCTCCGTGGGTGTGACACCGAAGCGAAACAGACCTTGCTGCCGAGGTCTTGGATGTATTGCATGAAGGTGTGGCTTGTGAACTGCGTGCCGTTGTTCGTCATGACTCTGTTTGGCACACCAAAACGACTGACTAGCCCTTTGAAGAACTTGACGGCTGCCTGTGCAGTAACCTTCCTCACTGCCTCCACCTCCGGCCACTTTGTGAACTTGTCGATTGCGACGTACAAGTACTCAAAGCCCCCGACAACGCGAGGAAAAGGGCCCAGTATGTCGAGCCCCCAGACCGAAAACGGCCAGGAGAGAGGGATTGTTTGAAGGGTTGAGCTGGTTGATGAAGCTTCTTCGAATGGAACTGGCACGCTTCACACCTGGTTACTAGTGCCATCGCATCCTGGAGGGCGGTGGGCCAGAAGAAGCCTTGCCGGAATGCCTTGTCGGCAAGGGCCCTCGACCCTATGTGGGAGCCACATATGCCTCCATGTATCTCTGCCAACAGCTCCAGTCCTTCCTCCTGGGGGATGCACTTCAATTTCACACCGTTCGGCCTTTTTCTGTTAGACCGACGGGCTACTTTTTCCGCTTCTTCCTGCTCCTCAGGAAGTTCCCCTGTCTGGAGGAAACGGACGGTATGCTATGCCTATGCAGGAGCCTGGTGCTCGACAGCAAGGACCAAAGGCCTCTCTTCTGCCATGGGGGCGGCCGTCTCTATGGTCAGGGCTTGGCGCCCTATCGGAGCCAGCTGCCCCTCGGCAGGCTCAGTACCCACGGCATTACCCCTTACGGTGGCCACGGGGGGCTCGGTGGGAAAGTACTTGCCGGGGCCCAATTTCCTCCGCTTGTTCTGCCCCGTTGATGGTTCGACGGATGGTTGAGTTAGCCGAAGCACAAAAGTACCTGGTTCCACAGGTAGTTTGAAGGCAGCGCGCTTTGACAAGTAATCGGCGATGTCGTTCTCCGCTCAGGGAACGTGCTCTGCTTGTATACCGTCAAAGCGCTCTTCCAACTTCCTCACCTCATCTACATAGGCCTCCATCAACGGGCTCTGATAATCCTTGTTGACTTGTCTGACGACAAGTAATGAATCACCCCTCACGATGAGCTTCTTAACCCCGAGGTCTGCTACCATCCTTAGACCGGCAAGCAGCCCCTCGTATTCGGCAGCGTTGTTTGTGGACATCTCCCTGGGAAAGTGCATCTGGATTACATACTTGAGGTGCTCTACGGTGGGTGCGACAAGCAGCACTCCGACACCGGCGCCTTGCAGCGAGAAAGCCCCATCAAACTACATGATCCAGTCGCGACTTGCTTCGTTGCCGGGGAGAGCGGTCTCCTGGATTTCCTCGTCAGGCGTTGAGGTCCATTCTGCAATGAACTCCGCCAAGACTATGCTCTGGATTGTCGAAGTACTTTCAAACTTCAAACCAAAGCTTGATAACTCCAAGGCCCACTCCACAATCCTTCCGGTTGCGTCTGGGTTGTGCAGTATCCGTTGCAACAGGAGGCGGGTGACGACAGTGATATCGTGGGCTTGGAAGTAATGACGCAGCTTCCTCGAGGCCATAAGGAGGCCGAAGAGCAATTTCTGCACACCGGAGTACCTTGACCTAGCCCCCTGCAAGAGGGAGCTGACAAAGTAAACCCGATGCTGCATCATCTTCTTCTTCTGCACCTCTTCACTTGGCTGCGCGGGCTCCGTTCCGATGGCGTCAGACTCTGCCGGGGACCTTGCCTTACCGGCGCCACGCCCTTCTGGGGGGATCTCTGACTTGCCATCCGCCGGTCCTGCCGTTGCCACTGCCCCTTCGTCGACCTCCCTCTGCGCCACCAGCGCAGCGCTGACCACTTGATTCTTCGCCGCCAGATAAAGCAGTAACGACTCTTGCGGTTTAGGCGCCACTAGTACTGGTGTAGAAGAGAGATATTTCTTCTGATCCTGCAGTGCTGCCTCGGCCTTTGGGGTCCACTCCATTCGGCCCGCCTTCTTCAAGATCTTGAAAAAGGGAAGGGCACGCTCAGCGGACTTGGAGATGAATCTGCTCATGGCGGCAACGCAGCCAGTGAGCCGACACACATCCTTGATCCGCTTGGGTGCCTCAATCTGCTCAATAGCCTTGATCTTGTCTGGGTTTGCCTCGATCCCACGCTGCGACACAAAGAACCCGAGAAGTTTGCCGTACGGAACACCGAAGACACACTTCTCAGGTTTCAGCTTGAGGTTGATCTTGCGTAGGTTGGCAAACGTCTCTTCTAAGTCTTGTACAAGGGTTGCCTTGTCCTTGGTTTTGACCACTATGTCATCCATATAAGCTTCCATATTTCTATGTAGCTGGGGCTCAAAACCAATTTGGACCGCCCTTGCGAACGTCGAGCCAACACTCTTCAACCCGAAAGGCATCCGTAAAAAGCAATACGTACCACATGGGGTGATGAATGCTGTCTTTTCTTCGTCTTCTCTTGTCATGAAGGTCTGGTGGTAGCCCGAGTAGGCGTCAAGGAATGATAACAGATCACACCCAGCCGTGGAGTCAACAATCTGGTCGATGCGCGGCAACGGGAAGGGGTCCTTAGGACAAGCCTTATTGATATCTATGTAGTCAATACACAGCCTCCACTTCCCGTTTGCCTTGCGCACCACCACCGGATTGGCCAACCACGTCTGATGGAGCACTCCCCTCACCGAGCCTGCTGCTTCCAACTTCCTGATCTCCTCTGTGATGAACTCCTGATGTTCCAAAGCTTGCTTCCTGACCTTCTGCTTGACGGGTCGTGCATGGGGACAAACAACAAGATGGTGCTCAATCACTTCCCTGGGAACGCCGGGGATGTCGGATGCTTGCCATGCAAACACATCGACATTCGTCCGCAGGAAAGTGACGAGCGCGCTTTCCTATTTGCTGTCGAGGGTGGAGCTTATGGTGAAAGCCCCTCCCGTGCCATCCTCCCTGACGGACACCCTCTTGGTCTCTAGTGGTGCAGCTCTGGATTTCTTGCTCTTGCCGGTGGAGCTCATGGGCACGTCCTCGACGGTAGCACAACACTCCAAAGAGGTGCGTGATACGTCTCCAACGTATCTATAATTTTTGATTGCTCCATGCTATATTATCTTCTGTTTTGGACATTATTGGGCTTTATTATTCACTTTTATATTATTTTTCGAACTAACCTATTAACCGGAGGCCCAGCCCAGAATTGCTGTTTTTTTGCCTATTTCAGAGTTTCGCAGAAAAAGAATATCAAACGGAGTCCAAACGGAATGAAACCTTTGGGAACGTGATTTTTGGAACGAACATGATCCAGGAGACTTGGACCCTACGTCAAGGAAGCTTCCAGGAAGCCACGAGGTAGGGGGGCAAGCCCTCCACCCTCGTGGGTCGCACGTTGCTCCACCGACGCAATCCTTCCTCCTATATACCTACGTACCCCCAAACGATCAGATACGGAGCCAAAAACCTAATTCCACCGCCGCAACCTTCTGTACCCATGAGATCCCATCTTGGGGCCTGTTCCGGAGCTCCACCGGAGGGGGCATCGATCAAGGAGGGCTTCTACATCAACACCATAGCCTCTTCGATGAAGCGTGAGTAGTTTACCTCAGACCTTCGGGTCCATAGTTATTAGCTAGATGGCTTCTTCTCTCCTTTTGGATCTCAATACAATGTTCTCCCCCTCTCTCGTGGAGATCTATTCGATGTAATCTTCTTTTGCGGTGTGTTTGTTGAGACCGATGAATTGTGGGTTTATGATCAAGTTTATCTATGAACAATATTTGAATCTTCTCTGAATTCTTTTATGTATGATTGGTTATCTTTGCAAGTCTCTTCGAATTATCAGTTTGGTTTGGCCTACTAGATTGATCTTTCTTGCAATGGGAGAAGTGCTTAGCTTTGGGTTCAATCTTGCGGTGTCCTTTCCCAGTGACAGTAGGGGCAGCAAGGCACGTATTGTATTGTTTCCATCGAGGATAACAAGATGGGGTTTCTATCATATTGCATGAATTTATCCCTCTACATCATGTCATCTTGCTTAAGGCGTTACTCTGTTCTTATGAACTTAATACTCTAGATGCATGCTGGATAGCGGTCGATGTGTGGAGTAATAGTAGTAGATGCAGGCAGGAGTCGGTCTACTTGTCTCGGACGTGATGCCTATATACATGATCATACCTAGATATTCTCATAACTATGCTCAATTCTGTCAATTGCTCAACAGTAATTCGTTCACCCACCGTAAAATACTTATGCTCTTGAGAGAAGCCACTAGTGAAACCTATGGCCCCCGGGTCTATCTTCATCATATTAATCTTCCAACACTTAGTTATTTCCGTTGCTTTTTACTTTGCTTTTATTTTACTTTGCATCTTTATCATAAAAATACCAAAAATATTATCCTATCAGATCTCACTCCCGTAAGTGACCGTGTAGGGATTGACAACCCCTTATTGCGTTGGTTGCAAGGATTTATTTGTTTGTGTAGGTGCGAGGGACTTGCGTGTAGCCTCCTACTGGATTGATACCTTGGTTCTAAAAAATTGAGGGAAATACTTACGCTACTTTGCTGCATCACCCTTTCCTCTTCAAGGGAAAACCAACGCAGTGCTCAAGAGGTAGCAAGAAGGATTTCTGGCGCCGTTGTCGGGGAGGTCTACGCAAAAGTCAACATACCAAGTACCCATCACAAACCCTTATCTCCCGCATTACATTATTTGCCATTTGCCTCTCGTTTTCCTCTCCACCACTTCACCCTTGCCGTTTTATTCGCCCTCTCTTTTCCGTTCGCTTCTTTTCCGTTTGCTTGTCGTTATGGCTTGCTCAGTCTTCATCCCTTCGTCTCCAGACTTTGAAGTTCTCCACTTCAAGCAAAGACAAGGGGAAAATTTAAAAGATGCTTGGTTTAGGATGCTCGAATCTTATCGTAGTTGCAATTTAGAGGGAGATTTTAAAATCTTGCTTCGCAATTTTTATGTTGGGCTAACCATGCCCCATAGACAACTCCTCGATTTTGCTGCCAAGAGTAGTTTTTATTGATATTGATCCTAGCTTCGCTTACGAAATTATAGAGGGGATAGTGGGAGTACTGAAACTCAAATCCTAGAGAAATTATGTGAATTGCAAAAAATTGTTGAACCTCTTAAAAGTATTGGTGGGAATATCAACCGCATGAATAATTTGATTACGCTTTGCAATAAGAGGATGGATACTTTGGATCAAAGGATCACCGAGCATAACTCCATTAAGAAATTACCCACCAAAGATGGCAATACCTAGATCTATCCTTGCTTTTATGCCTAGCAAGGGGCGTTAAACGATAGTGCTTGTTGGGAGGCAACCCAATTTTATTTTTAGTTTTTTGCTTTTTGCTTCTGTTTAGGAATAAATTTTTGATCTAGCCTCTGGTTAGATGTGTTTTTATGTTTTAATTAGTGTTTGTGCCAAGTTAAACCTATAGGATCTTCTTGGATGATAGTTATTTGATCTTGCAGAAAATTCCAGAAATTTTCTGTCCACGAAAATAATTGTTAAAAATCACCAGAACGTGATAAAACATTGATTCCAATTGCTGCTGATCAATAAACAAATTGCCTAAGTCGTCCTAGTTTGGCTGATTTTTTGGAGTTCCAGAAGTTTGCGTTAGTTACAGATTACTACAGACTGTTCTGTTTTTGACAGATTCTGTTTTTCGTGTGTTGTTTGCTTATTTTGATGAATCTATGGCTAGTAAAAGATTTTATAAACCCTAGAGAAGTTGGAATACAGTAGGTTCAACACCAATATAAATAAAGAATGAGTTCATTACAGTACCTTGAAGTGGTCTTTTGTTTTCTTTCGCTAACGGAGCTCACGAGATTTTCTGTTAAGTTTTGTGTTGTGAAGTTTTCAAGTTTTGGGTAAAAGATTTGATGGATTAAGGAACAAGGAGTGGCAAGAGCCTAAGCTTGGGGATGCCCATAGCACCCCCAAGATAATATAAGGACACGATAAAGCCAAAGCTTGGGGATGCCCCGGAAGGCATCCCCTCTTTCGTCTACTTCCATCGGTAACTTTACTTGGAGCTATATTTTTATTCACCACATGATATGTGTTTTGCTTGGAGCGTCTTGTATGATTTGAGTCTTTGTTTGTTAGTTTACCGCAATCATCCTTGTTGTACACACGTTTTGAGAGAGACACACATGATTCGGAAATTATTAGAATACTCTATGTGCTTCACTTTTATCTTTTGAGTTATATAGTTTTGCTCTAGTGCTTCACTTATATCTTTTAGAGCACGGTGGTGGATTTGTTTTAGAGAAACTATTGATCTCTCATGCTTCACTTATATTATTTTGAGAGTCTTAAAATAGCATGGCAATTTGCTTTAATTAATATCATGAGAAATTTGATGCTTGATAATTGTTTTGAGATATAAAGGTGGTAATATCATAGTTGTGCTAGTTGAGTAATTGTGGAATTGAAAAATACATGTGTTGGAGTTTGTGATTCCCGTAGCATGCACGTATGGTGAACCGTTATGTAACGAACTCGGAGCATGAAGTATTTGTTGATTGTCTTCCTTTGTGTGGCGGTCGGGATCGCGCGATGGTTAACTCCTACCAACCCTTCCCCTAGGAGCATGCGTAGTAGTACTTTGCTTTGAGGGCTAATAAATTTTTGCAATAAGTATATGAGTTCTTTATGACTAATGTGAGTCCATGGATTATACGCACACTTACCTTTCTGCAATTTTCTAGCCTCTTTGGTACCGCGCATTGCCCTTTCTCACCTTGAGAGTTGGTGCAAACTTCGCCGGTGCATCCAAACCCCGTGATATGATACACTCTATCAGACATAAACCTCCTTATATCTTCCTCAAAACAGCCACCATACCTACTTACCATGGCATTTCCATAGCCATTCCGAGATATATTGCCATGCAACTTTCCACCGTTTCATTTGTCATGACATACTGTCATATTGCTTTGCATGATCATGTAGTTGACATTGTATTTGTGGCAAAGCCACCGTTCATAATTCTTTCATACATGTCGCTCTTAATTCATTGCATATCCGGGTACACCCCCGGAGGCATTCAAATAGAGTCAAATTTGTTCTAAGTATTGAGTTGTCATTCATGAGTTGTAAGTAAATAAAAGTGTGATGATCATCATTATTAGAGCATTGTCCCAAGTGAGGAAAGGATGATGGAGACTACGATTCCCCAACAAGTCAGGAAGAGACTCCGGACTAAATAAAAAAAAAAGAGGCCATAAAAAAAAGAAAAGGCCCAAATAAAAAAATGAGAGAAAAAGAGAGAAGGGACAATGTTACTATCCTTTTACCACACTTGTGCTTCAAAGTAGCACCGTGATCTTCATAATAGAGAGTCTCTCATTTTGTCACTTTCATTTACTAGTGGGAAATTTCATTATAGAACTTGGCTTGTATATTCCCATTATGGGCTTCCTCAAATGCCCGAGGTCTTCGTGAGCAAGCAAGTTGGATGCACACCCACTTAGTTTCTTTTTGAGCTTTCATACACTTATAGCTCTAGTGCATCCGTTGCATGGCAATCCCTACTCCTCGCATTAACATCAATTGATGGGCATCTCCATAGCCCGTTGATTAGCCTCGTTGATGTGAGACTTTCTCCTTTTTTGTCTTCCCACATAACCCCTACCATTATACCTTATTCCACCATAGTGCTATATCCATGGCTTGCGCTCATGTATTGCGTAAGAGTTGAAAAGGCTGAAGCGCGTTAAAAGTATGAACCAATTGCTTGGCTAAAACTGGGGTCGTACATAATATGAATATTTTGTGTGGGGAAGATGGAGCATAGCCAGACTATATGATTTTGTAGGGATAACTTGCTTTGGCTATGTTATTTTGATAAGACATAATTGCTTAGTTGGTATGCTTGAAGTATTATTGTTTTTATGTCAACATTAAAGTTTTATCTTGAATCATATCAAATCTGAACATTCATGCCACAATAAGAAGAATTATATTGAAATTATGCCAAGTAGCATTCCACATCAAAAATTCTGTTTTTATCATTTACCTACTCGAGGACGAGCAGGAATTAAGCTTGGGGATGCTTGATACGTCTCCAACGTATCTATAATTTTTAATTGCTCCATGATATATTATCTTCTGTTTTGGACATTATTGGGCTTTATTATTCACTTTTATATTATTTTTGGGACTAACCTATTAACCGGAGGCTCAGCCCAGAATTGCTGTTTTTTTTGCCTATTTCAGAGTTTCGCAGAAAAAGAATATCAAACGGAGTCCAAACGGAATGAAACCTTCGGGAACGTGATTTTTGAAACGAACATGATCCAGGAGACTTGGACCCTACGTCAAGGAAGCTTCTAGGAATCCACGAGGTAGGGGGGCGCGCCTACCCCCCCCAGGCGCGCCCTCCACCCTCGTGGGCCCCACGTTGCTCCACCGACGTACTCCTTCCTCCTATATATACCTACGTACCCCCAAACGATCGGATACGGAGCCAAAAACCTAATTCCACCGCCGCAACCTTCTGTACCCACGAGATCCCATCTTGGGGCCTGTTCGGGAGCTCCGCCGGAGGGGGCATCGATCACGGAGGGCTTCTACATCAACACCATAGCCTCTCCGATGAAGTGTGAGTAGTTTACCTCAGACCTTCAGGTCCATAGTTATTAGCTAGATGGCTTCTTCTCTCTTTTTGGATCTCAATACAATGTTCTCCCCCTCTCTCGTGGAGATCTATTCAATGTAATCTTCTTTTGCGGTGTGTTTGTTGAGACCGATGAATTGTGGGTTTATGATCAAGTTTATCTATGAACAATATTTGAATCTTCTCTGAATTCTTTTATGTATGATTGGTTATCTTTGCAAGTCTCTTCCAATTATCAGTTTGGTTTGGCCTACTAGATTGATCTTTCTTGCAATGGGAGAAGTGCTTAGCTTTGGGTTCAATCTTGCGGTGTCCTTTCCCAGTGACAGTAGGGGCAGCAAGGCACGTATTGTATTGTTGCCATCGAGGATAACAAGATGGGGTTTTTATCATATTGCATGAATTTATCCCTCTACATCATGTCATCTTGCTTAAGGCGTTACTCTGTTCTTATGAACTTAATACTCTAGATGCATGCTGGATAGCGGTCGATGTGTGGAGTAATAGTAGTAGATGCAGGCAGGAGTCGGTCTACTTGTCTCGGACGTGATGCCTATATACATGATCATACCTAGATATTCTCATAACTATGCTCAATTCTGTCAATTGCTCAACAGTAATTTGTTCACCCACCGTAAAATACTTATGCTCTTGAGAGAAGCCACTAGTGAAACCTATGGCCCCCGGGTCTATCTTCATCATATTAATCTTCCAACACTTAGTTATTTCCGTTGCTTTTTACTTTGCTTTTATTTTACTTTGCATCTTTGTCATAAAAATACCAAAAATATTATCCTATCATATCTATCAGATCTCACTCTTGTAAGTGACCGTGTAGGGATTGACAACCCCTTATCGCGTTGGTTGCGATGATTCATTTGTTTGTGTAGGTGCGAGGGACTTGCGTGTAGCCTCCTACTGGATTGATACCTTGGTTCTCAAAAACTGAGGGAAATACTTACGCTACTTTGCTGCATCACCCTTTCCTCTTCAAGGGAAAACCAACGCAGTGCTCAAGAGGTAGCAGTGCGCTTGCCGGAGTGGGTGCGAGAGGTCTTGCCGGTCTTCTTCTTCCCTCCCGAGGCTTTGGCGGCAGGAGCAAGTGCCTTAGCGGCAGCTGCTGCAACTGCTTCCCGGTAGAGTAGGTCGGCGCAGATCAGCGCGTCCTTCTTGTCGCAGGGGACGGTGATGACCGTCATCGGCCCAGGCATCTTGAGCGTGTTGTAGGCGTAATGCAACGCTGCCATGAACTTGGCTAGTGCCGGGCGGCCGAGGATCCCATTGTAGGGCAAAGGGATCTCGGCTACATCAAAGACAATCCTCTCCGTCATGTAGTTCAACTCGCCTCCAAACGTCACATGCAACGTGACCTTCCCCTTCGGCTGGCTCTTTCCCGGGTTGACCCCTTGAAACGTGCCCGTCTCCTCAAGGTCTCCGTCAAGAATTTGCAGCCTTTTGATCACGACGGTTGAGATCAAGTTCAGGCCGGCCCCGCCGTCAACCAAGATCTTGTTCACCGGTTGCGTATCGTTGGTGAAACCAACAACGGCAAACACCCGACCGCAGTTGTGCGATCAGGGTGATCCTCGGCGTCAAAAATGATGGGCGTGCTGGACCACTTCAGCGGCTTTTGAGCGTCGAACGATGGCTCTGCTGCTGTAATCTCACACGCCCACTGTTTGAGCTGGCGGTGAGAAGTATGCAGCGAGGCGCCACCATCGACACACATGGCCTCCGTAGCCTTCTGGAACTCATGCTCACCGGACTCGTCATCCTTGTCATGATCATCGTCTTCCTGCTTCTTGTCGCGGCCCCGAGCGGGCCTCTCTTGCTGGTTATCCATGCCGCGGCGACCTCCTTGGCCACCATGCTTCTTGCCGGATCCTTCGGCACCATCTTGACCCTTCTCCTTGTCCCGCCTCTCATACTCAACTTTTTGCTTCTCAGCAAGCAACTTGACTTGTCGGCAGTTCTGGAGGTCATGGCCCTTGGTGCGGTGGATCTTGCAGTACTACTTGTCGAAGCCTCCTGGCTTGTCGGCAGCCGCCAAGGCCCGAAAGCGGTGCACCCGGCAATCTCCTTGCCGGGGTCGTCTGCCTTGGCCTTCTTGGCAGCGCCGGTGTCGTCGGATCCCTCGACGGCAAGCACGGCCTTGCCCTTGCGTTTCTTGTTGCGACGCTGACCCTTCTTCATCGGGGCGGCGGTGTCTTCATCCGTAGAGTTGGTTTCCGCGCCGGCGTCCTCGCCGGGGTACTTCCTCCCCTCTTCAGCTCGGGCGCACCTGTCGGCTAGAACATAAAGCTCAGCCACATCCTTAACCTTGTTCATCGCCAGCTCTTCACGCATCTTGCGGTTGCGCACATTCTGATGGAACGCGCTGATCACGGCGGCGGGGTGAACATCGGGATGTTGTATTGCACCCGGCTGAACCTTTGTATGTACTTGCGCAGGTTTTCACCTTCCTTCTGGGGAATGATGTGCAAATCACTCGTCTGGCCATGAGCTTGGTGGCCTCCAGTGAAGGCACCGACGAACTCATGACACAGACCCGACCAAGAAGAAATGGAATCCACCGGCAACTCAACCAAGACATGACATTGGGCTTCAGTGCCAACGGGAAGTAATTGGCAAGCACCTTGTCGTCGCGAGCTCCAGCAGCTTGCATCGCGATGGTGTAGATGCTGAGGAATTCTGACGGATGGGTCTTGCCGTTGTACTTCTCGCCGACGTCAGGCTTGAACGTGCAGTGGGACGGCCACTGGAACTGCCGCAGCTCACGGGTAAAGGCTGGGCAACCCACCTCGTAAGGTAGGCCTCCGGAGCCCCCCTGTGCTGGGTGGTCCATAGCGGGCCCTGCCGGCTTATCCGACTGGTGGCGTGTATCACGCCGGCGCTCGATGGTGGTTCGAGCGTCTTCATGGGCTCACTCCCGAAGAACTTGGCGCTGATCGCGGTGGGTCCGTGGGTCGGGCAACGCTATGGAAATGTTATCACAAGCGTCGTCACGACGGACCGGCACCGGCGGCAACTGGCGCGGGGGAGGAGAGTGCACCGTGGCTACAGCTCCCCCAGTCCTTCCACCGCTGGCATGTGGTGGCTCGACGGAGTGCCGACCCGAGGGCCCCGCCGGTCGCGGATCATCTATGTTGGCGACGGCGACGAGACTCCGGATGGTGGCTCTCCACTCGTCGAGCTTCTCCGCAGCTGGAGGGAAGTCGAGGAGCAGTTGCGCGCGCGCCAAAGCTTCTGCTGGCGTGAGTGGCGGCGAAAGCTGCGTGGACCGTGGCGCGCTTCGACTTCTAACCACATGAGAAGGAGCTCTATCACGGCCCAGCGTCTGCGTGCCAGTTTCACCATCACTTCGGCGGGCATGCTGGCCTCCTTCGTCCCGCAGATGATGCACAGGGCTCTTCCCACGGCGGTGCCCAGGGTCACCGGTGTGGTGACGCTGCTCGTCGCGCACACCCTGGGAAGAGCGCGCTGTGGGCGCCGACGTAGGCGCCTTGGAGGTTGCTGCGCCGCCCGTAGGTAGCACAACGACACCCCTGGAGGGCCCCGCGCCGCCTGCGGTGGGCCCAGCCGCGTCTTTGGAATTGGCGGTGTGCGGCCCATCGTCTGCCGCAGGAACGATGCCGCTCGCCAGGCTCTGACTGCCAGAGCGATGCTGGTGCTCGCGGGCCGCGGCTCGGGTTCTGTCCGCGACCGGCCCGCTGCTCGTCCACACTAGCACGGGCCGTTCGGCTCCCGATGAGCCGATCGCTGTGATCGTCTTCTTCTTGGGAGCCATGGCGATGAAGAACTGCTAGGCTAACTGCTAGACCAGATTCTCACAACTGCGCCCCCTCCCTGGCGCACCAAAAATGTCGGTGGAAACAACACCTATGGGGTCACTGGGATCCCTTCTACGGTCGGCGGGCGCGAGGTTGTGCAAAGAGCAGGTCTGACAGAGAGCACGCGGATCGTTTACCCAGATTCGGGCCGCGAGGATGCGTAAAACCCTAGTCCTGCTTTGGTGGATGTATTTCGGAGTGTTCTTGAGCTCTCGAACTAGCTACGGTGGCTGCGTAGTTCCAAAGAGCAGAATCCCTCTCCAGTATGCCTTGGGCCTCCTTTTATAGTCGAAAAGGGGTTGCCACAGGACAGGAGGTGGAAAGGCGTATAGTGCGCGAGCTTATCGCTCGGCATTACGGGACAAAGCGCATTAAATGCGCTACTTAGGTGTCCATTAGCTTTATCGGCGACGGGAACGAGGCCCGTCCCGTCCGTCGCCGCTTCGCCTCGCTCCGACACGCGCCCAGGCCAGCGATGTGCACGGCGCCATGTAGGCAGGCAGGCTGCTGAGGTGGCGCGGTGGTGGAGCCTTCATGAAGGTCTGCATGCCACCACGCAGGTGCTTGCTGAGTTGGCCTGGAAGCCGCATGTTGCCACGCAGGTGCCTGCCCAGCTGGTTGGGCTGGCAGCTACATGCAAAGGGCGGCGGAGTCTTGGTTGATGCGGGCCTGGCTCTGGCCCCGCTGATGTCTTCGGCAAGGGCCTTTCCGGGGGCCCGACAAGGGTCTTGTCGTGGCGTTACAATCGTCCCCGGCAAGGCGCTTGCCCGGGGTCTTGTGGATTCCCTCGGCTAGGATCCCGCCGAGGGTCGCCGTCTTCTGGTCCTCATCTGATCTCAAATGTTTATGATCTTGAAGAAGATCTGCATGCCACCACAGAGGCGCCTCCCGAGCCTTGGTTCCAATGTAGTTGGTTGTGGCGTTTGGAACCTTTGGGCTCAAGGGTGGCTCGCTCTGCTGGTGTTGGGCAAGTTGCCCCGGCAAGGCTCTTGCCGGGGCTGCGGAGGCCACCCCGGCAAGGGTCTTGCCGGGGGGGAGTCCACCTCCCCCCTTTGCTCTTTGTGTTTCTGGTCTCCGCGTTGCTTTGTTTGCTTTGGCTTCTCTCCGGCTTCCCTCTTCTGCCATGTTGAGTGTGGCCGCGGCGCGCGGCTCTGACTGCCCGTGCACAAGTAAAGGGGTCAAAAGGTGATAGAGGCAAAGGTGTCCCATCTTTCGATGAGATGATGGATATTGCTTTGGTGGAAGTCAACTTTGACGATCCGACTACGAACGTGCGATGACATCGCGCCTTAGCAATCGCTAAACCAACTCCGAGAGGTTATTGACCACGCCGGAGCACGATCAACCTGACCACGAGGGTCTGTTTCCTGCGAGCAAACGAAGAACAAGCAAGAAACTGAGATTGCAATCTGGATATTGCGAATATAAGATGAAAGCTTTATTGATCAAGGTGGGGTTCTGTGACGCCTTTGTCTGGTCGTTGAACACAAACGAAGTACGCGAAGTTGCAGCTATGGCGAACTTTTAATCTAAACAAAGCCCAAAGTCTAAACGACGTCCTAAGGGCTGTATATATGGAGGAAGAGGGGGGAATTTCGTGGCCCTTGGGGAAGGGGTCTGAAACCTACCCTATCTCTTGTTTCCCCACACATACAGACTCTAAAAATAGCCTATACTCAAGTATTTCGAAATTACATGGGTCTGGACCAATAATAAGGTGACGCAGCACCTAGAATAGCCTTTAGACGAAAGTTATGAAGTAGCATCTTGTATATTTCGTCCAAGGCTTCATGCACGCATTATGGTGGCTTCAATGTCCTGAAATCATCACTTGTAACTCCGTTCTTGTCTCCCATGCGCATGCCATCATCTCCATGCTTGTTCTTGCTCCAATGTTCATCCTTCTCAAAGCGAGGCCCTTCATTTGTAAGCAAAACAAATGTATCCAATTTAGGCAGCATCATATTCTCATGAACATTAGAATCATTACCAAGAAACGAAAGTACCTGGTAATTTAATTGGCGTGCGCGAGCTCTAGTAATTGGTCCAGTATGTATAGCAGCAGGTGATGAGGACATGACTACCTTGGATACGACCAAAAATATTGCATACATGCATATTTGTCAGGTGATTTCTAGTGCAAACTATTCAATAATCTATTTATGTTATTCAGAACAAAAATACTTCACACACTTTTGTGTTTTGTCTAATTGCAGGTGTATGGGACATTTGTACAATCCACATATGAAGATAAGGCAAAAGGAGAAGTTTAGGTTCTGTTCAAAAAGTCCTCTCACGTCACTTTTGGGCCAAGAGAAGATAGAGTCCAAGTCTCTCACGTTCTGGATTCAGATTCGGACTGCACAGACATACCTGACTCAAAACGCCAACAACTTTTTCATACGGACTCCGAATTGGGTGATTCGTTTTTTGTTGGAAACTAGATTTCGTGCTCTTTCCAACCCAATTGGATTCACCTTTAAATTCGTCCGGAGCATTGAGTTATGGTCGAAACAATCTGACGTTGCACCAGAATCCGAGTCAAACGACAAGTCCAAAGGTGTTGCATCACCTCCACTTGGGCCCATGAGCCTTGTACGACCTAGGGTTGGTTTTAGGCTGCCTTGGGACGTCCTCCCACCTCCTTGGCCGCCACCCCTTGCTCCTATATAAGTAGATCCATCTAGTAGCTTTTTCCTTGGAATTTGTTTAGTTAAAAGTTAGCCATTGCAACTTCGTGTACTTCGTTTGTGTCCAACGACCAGACCAAGACCGCTTACGGATTCCCACCACTATCAATACTTCATATATATTCGCAATATTCAGATTGCATTATTATATTCTTGCTTGTTCTTCGATTGCTTGCAGGAATAGACCTTCGTGGTCAGGCTGATCGTGCTTCCGGCATCGTCAGTAACCTCAGGAGATTGGTTTAGCGATTGATAAGGCGCAACATCGTGCACGTTTGTAGTCGGATCGTCAAAGTCGTCTCCACCAAATCGATAGTTATCATCTCATCGAAAGATCGGGACACCTTTGCCTCTATCAGCAGGGGTTGTGGGTGTAACAATGGTATTGATGTCCTCATCATCCTCCCCTTCTTGAAATGAAGTCGTCCTCGACGGAAGCTCATCTCCCTCACCCAAATAAGGCTTCAAATCTGCAATGTTAAAAGTGGGACTAACCCCAAAATCTGCAGGCAGCTCAAGTTTATATGCATTATCATTTATTTTCTCTAACACCTTAAAAGGACCATCAGCACGTGGCATTAGCTTTGATTTGCGCAAATCAGGAAATCTATCCTTACGCAAATGTAACCAAACAAGATCTCCAGGTGCAAACACAACATGTTTTCTACCCTTATCTCCAGCAAGTTTATATTTAGCATTCATACGCTCAATGTTTTCCTTAGTTAACTCATGCATTTTTAAGATCAATTCAGCACGTTGTTTAGCATCAAAATTAACCTTCTCCGAAGATGGAAGAGGCAACAAATCAATAGGTGCACGAGGTAGGAAACCATACACAATTTCAAAAGGGCACATCTTAGTAGTAGAATGCAATGAACGATTATAAGCAAACTCAATATGAGGCAAGCATTCTTCCCACATTTTCTTATTATTCTTCAAAACAGCCCTAAGCATAGTAGCCAATGTTCTATTGACTACTTCAGTTTGTCCATCAGTTTGGGGGTGACAAGTAGTACTAAAAAGCAGTTTAGTCCCCAACTTAGCCCATAACATCTCCAAAAGTGGCTAAGAAATTTAGTATCACGATCTGAAACAATAGTATTTGTGATAGAGGCAAAGGTGTCCCGTCTTTCGATGAGATGATGGATATCGCTTTGGTGGAAGTCGACTTTGACGATCCGACTACGAACGTGCGAGGACGTCGCGCCTTAGCAATCGCTAAACCAACTCCGAGAGGTTATCGACCACGCCGGAGCACGATCAACCTGACCACGAGGGTCTGTTTCCTGCGAGCAAACGAAGAACAAGCAAGAAACTGAGATTGCAATATGGATATTGCGAATATAAGATGAAAGCTTTATTGATCAAGGTGGAGTTCTGTGACGCCTTTGTCTGGTCGCTGAACACAAACGAAGTACGCGAAGTTGCAGCTATGGCGAACTTTTAATGTAAACAAAACCCCAAAGTCTAAACGACGCCCTAAGGGCTGTATATATGGAGGAAGAGGGGGGGAATTTCGTGGCCCTTGAGGAAGGGGTCCGAAACCAACCCTATCTCTTGTTTCCCCACACATACGGACTCTAAAAACAGCCTATACTTATGTATTTCGAAATTACATGGGCCTGGCCCAATAATAAGGTGACGCAGCACCTAGAATAGCCTCTGGACGAAAGTTATGAAGTAGCATCTTGTATATTTCATCCAAGGCTTCATGCACGCATTATGGTGGCTTCAACGTCCTGAAATCATCACTTGTAACTCCGTTCTTGTTCCCCATGCGCATGCCATCATCTCCATGCTTGTTCTTGCTCCAATGTTCATCCTTCTCAAAGCTAGGCCCTTCATTTGTAAGCAAAACAAATGTATCCAATTTAGGCAGCATCATATTCTCATGAACATTAGAATCATTACCAAGAAACGAAAGTACCTGGTAATTTAATTGGCGTGCGCGAGCTCTAGTAATTGGTCCAGTATGTATAGCAGCAGGGGCTGTGGGTGTAACAATGGTATTGATGTCCTCATCATCCTCCCCTTCTTGAAATGAAGTCGTCCTCGACGGAAGCTCATCTTCCTCACCCAAATAAGGCTTCAAATCTGCAATGTTAAAAGTGGGACTAACCCCAAAATCTGCAGGCAGCTCAAGTTTATATGCATTATCATTTATTTTCTCTAACACCTTAAAAGGACCATCAGCACGTGGCATTAGCTTTGATTTGCGCAAATCAGGAAATCTATCCTTACGCAAATGTAACCAAACAAGATCTCCAGGTGCAAACACAACATGTTTTCTACCCTTATCTCCAGCAAGTTTATATTTAGCATTCATACGCTCAATGTTTTCCTTAGTTAACTCATGCATTTTTAAGATCAATTCAGCACGTTGTTTAGCATCAAAATTAACCTTCTCCGAAGATGGAAGAGGCAACAAATCAATAGGTGCACGAGGTAGGAAACCATACACAATTTCAAAAGGGCACATCTTAGTAGTAGAATGCAATGAACGATTATAAGCAAACTCAATATGAGGCAAGCATTCTTCCCACATTTTCTTATTATTCTTCAAAACAGCCCTAAGCATAGTAGACAATGTTCTATTGACTACTTCAGTTTGTCCATCAGTTTGGGGGTGACAAGTAGTACTAAAAAGCAGTTTAGTCCCCAACTTAGCCCATAAACATCTCCAAAAGTGGCTAAGAAATTTAGTATCACGATCGGAAACAATAGTATTTGGCACACCATGCAAGCGAATAATTTCACGAAAGAACAAATCAGCAACATTAACAGCATCATCGCTTTTATGACATGGTATAAAGTGTGCCATTTTCGAGAATCTATCCACGACAACAAATATGCTATCCCTCCCCTTCTTTGTTCGAGGTAAACCTAAAACAAAGTCCATAGATATATCCTCCCAAGGAACACTAGGTACAGGCAAAGGCATATATAAACCATGAGGATTGAGTCGTGACTTAGCTTTTTGACATGTAGTGCAGCGAGCAACAAAACGCTCAACATCCCGTCTCATCTTTGGCCAAAAGAAATGTGTAGCAAGTACGTCCTCCGTCTTCTTCACGCCAAAGTGTCCCATTAATCCTCCTCCATGCGCCTCCTGCAACAACAAAAGACGAAGAGAGCTAGCTGGAATGCATAGCTTGTTAGCACGGAACACAAATCCATCATTAACGACAAACTTGTTCCAGGTTCTTCCTTCTTTACAATTCTGCAATACATCTTTAAAATCAGCATCATGCACATATTGATCTTTGATGGTCTCCAAACCAAATATTTTGAAGTCAAGTTGTGAAAGCATAGTATAGCGACGAGACAATGCATC
Source organism: Triticum aestivum (assembly GCF_018294505.1). Taxonomy (NCBI): domain Eukaryota; kingdom Viridiplantae; phylum Streptophyta; class Magnoliopsida; order Poales; family Poaceae; genus Triticum; species Triticum aestivum. The sequence goes on from NC_057814.1 coordinate 343,108,141, forward strand.
AGCAATAACATTTTCTTTACCCTTCTTGTGTTTAATGACATAAGGGAAAGTTTCAATGAATTCAACCCATTTAGCATGTCTACGATTCAGTTTAGCTTGACTTTTAATATGTTTCAAAGATTCATGATCAGAATGTATAACAAATTCTTTGGGCCATAAATAATGTTGCCATGTTTCTAAAGTCCGAACAAGAGCATATAGTTCTTTATCATAAGTAGAATAATTCAGACTAGGCCCACTCAATTTTTCAGAAAAGTATGCAACAGGTTTGCCATCTTGTAATAACACACCTCCTAATCCAATGCCACTAGCATCACATTCAAGCTCAAAAGTCTTATTAAAATCAGGAAGTTGGAGTAAAGGAGCATGTGTCAACTTATCTTTCAATACCGTGAAGGCTTCTTCCTGTGCGGTACCCCAAACAAAAGGCACATCCTTCTTTGTAAGCTCGTTGAGAGGTGCAGCAATGGTGCTAAAATCTCTCACAAAACGCCTATAGAAACCAGCGAGTCCAAGAAAACTCCGCACTTGTGTGACCGTTTTGGGCTGCGGCCAACTCTCAATAGCTTCAATCTTGGCTTTATCAACTTCAATTCCCTGTGGAGTAACAACATAGCCAAGAAAAGATACTCGGTCGGTGCAAAAGGTGCACTTCCCAAGGTTACCAAACAAACGTGCATCACGTAGAGCAATAAAAACAGCACGTAAATGTTCCAAATGTTCTTCCAAAGATTTGCTATAAATCAGTATATCATCAAAATAGACTACCACAAATCGTCCAATGAAAGCACGTAAAACTTCGTTCATTAGTCTCATGAAAGTACTAGGTGCATTAGTTAACCCAAAAGGCATGACTAACCACTCATATAAACCAAACTTAGTTTTAAATGCAGTTTTCCATTCATCTCCCAATTTCATACGAATTTGATGGTATCCACTACGCAAATCAACTTTGGAGAATATTGTAGAGCCACTCAATTCATCAAGCATATCATCTAGCCTAGGAATAGGATGACGATAACGAATAGTAATATTATTAATGCCTCTACAATCAACACACATACGCGACGTACCATCCTTTTTAGGCACTAGTATAATAGGAACAGCACAAGGACTAAGAGATTCGCGTATATAACCTTTGTCGAGCAGCTCCTGTACTTGACGCATAATCTCCTTCGTCTCCTCTGGATTGGTACGGTATGGTGCACGGTTGGGTAGCGATGCACCGGGAATTAAGTCAATTTGATGCTCAATCCCTCGAATAGGTGGTAATCCCGGTGGCACGTCTTGTGGGAAGACGTCAGCGAACTCCTGCAAAATGTTAGTGACAGCAGGGGGCAAAGAGGAAGGCACGTCCTCGAATGAAAATAATGCCTCTTTGCACACAAAAGCATAGCAAACAGATTTGCTGAAATCTAGTTCATCAATATCAGATTTTGTGGCAAGTAAACATGCACTTTTCAATTTAATTTCAGAAACAACACTAGATGGTTTATTATTAGGTTTCATTTGTTGCTCAAATTCCTTTGCCACAATCTGATTTTCACTCTTATTTTTCTCCTGTTTTGCTTTATTAGCTCTATTAATGTCATCTTTCAAAATGGAATCAGGAGTCATAGGAAGCAAAGTAATATTTTTATCCTTATGAACAAGAGTATACTGATTGTTTCTACCATGGTGTACAGAATTTTTATCAAATTGCCATGGTCTACCTAGTAATAAGGAACATGCTTGCATGGGTACCACATCACAATCAACATAATCAGCATATGTAGAGATACTAAAATGCACACGAACAGTACGTGTTACCTTAACCTTGCCGCTGTTGTTGAACCATTGGATGTAGTAAGGATGTGGATGTGGTCTTGTGGTGAGAGATAGCTTCTCCACCATCTCCATGCTAGCCAAGTTGTTACAGCTCCCTCCATCTATGATGACGCGAACAGAACGTTCCTTCACAACTCCCTTTGTATGGAACAAATTATGCCTCTGATTTTGCTCTGCTTGTGTGACCTGCACACTCAAAACACGTTGAGCAACTAAACATTCATACCTGTCAGCGTCTTCAGGAGCCATGTATTGCGTCTCATTTTCAGAATCATCTCCACCATGTTCTTCACGTGTAATAAGAGCCAAAGTCTCCTCATCATAGTCACTAGCGGACTCATACCCACCATCCTCAGTAGCAATCATGACACGCTGAGATTTGCATTCTCTCGCAAAATGTCCTCTTCCCTTACAACGACGACAAATAATATCACTTGTGTGCCCTGTCGATGCCATGGAAGAAGAAGAGCTCTGCGCAGGCCCGGCAGGTGTGCTCTTGGCAGAGAGTGGTGGTTGTGCCTGCTTTCTTGTATCACGGCTGGAGGTGGCACCTGATGGAGGTGATGGTGAAGTGGAAGTAGAAGATGCACGCGGTGTCCATGATGAAGGTCGACCTGCAGAAAAGTTAGTTCGCGCCAATGGCTGTCGATCCTGCACTTCACGTTCAGCTTTACAAGCAAGATGGAATAAACGAGTGATATTATTATAATCCTTATACTCTAGAATGGTCTGAATCTCTTTATTTAATCCACCCATAAAACGTGCAAGCATAGCTTCATTCTCCTCAACAATACCACATCTAATCATGCCAGTTTGTAATTCCTGATAATATTCTTCTACAGAATTTTTCCCTTGTCTTAAACGCTGCAATTTTTGAAGTAATTCACGTTGATAATATGGTGGAACCCAACGAGTACGCATAGCAGTTTTCAAAGCAGCCCAAGTAGCTGGAACAGGATATAATCTACAATGTTCAGACCACCAAACACATGCAAAGCTAGTGAAAGCACAAACAGCAGCAGGAACACGTCTCTCCTCAGGATATTGTAAACATGTAAATCGTTGTTCAGTTTCTAACTCCCAAGTAAGATATATATCAGGAACATATCTACCCTCAAATGGTGGAATATTCAATTTCAGTTTAGGGAGATGGTCATGATCTCGTACCTGAGGTGGTGGTGCCGGCCTACCGTTGCGAATATATACCTGAGGTCGACCTGCTGGTGGTGGTGCTGGTGGCTGCACGTAGTTCTGATTTTGATCAACCTCATCCTCATAATCGCCCGCATAATCGTCATCCTCCTCAGCCGCCGCAGGAGCAGGAGCCAAAGAAGCATCAACAGTAGGTGCAGCAGCACCCGAATTTTGACCAATCTCAATTGGAACGCGCTGTGCCCGTCCCACTTGATTTGGAAGGCGGCGTTGGAGATGTGGTTGTTGTTGTTGTAGAGGTGCGACATGTGCAGCCGGTGGTGGTTGGGGAAGACGCTTGAGTAATTCAGTAAACTTGTTATCCAGCTTTGTCTCGAACGACTTCTCCACGGCATCTATCTTCTCCATAGCCTCTTCAAATCTGTTTAGCACATCTCCCACCTGGCCACTCATCATTTGCTGAAATTTATCATGCAACTCCTTGTTCGTCATGTTCTCCCAATCAGTCTCATCGGCTTGTGAACCTGCCATGGTTAGCAGCAATAGAAACACAAAAGAATATGATCCTGCAGACTACTAGAAGTGGTGGTGATGGTGGTGTGTCACAAAACCTTCAAGCGAATCTCAAATTCTTACCAGTTCTTACCCAGCAGCAGGTGGTGATCGGCAACCGTTGTAGTCAAAAACTCTCAAAGCTTGGATATAGCGATTACCAGGGAGAGTCAAACGCACGATGTAGACTTATGTGGAGCTGGGAAGGCTTATAATATGGTAGCAAAATGGTAAGCAATAATCAATTCAGAGATGCAAAGTTGAATAAACGCTCAACGACGGTACTGTGCTGGTCCTAGGCTAGACCGTGCTAGAGACGCGAGCCTAGAACACTAACAAAATCACGGCGCTGCACGTAAACAAGGGAAAAGCACACTCTGGAAAAAAATCGCTCTTTTTTTTGCGCTCTCTTTTTTTTAGCCTCTTTTTTTTGCGAAAAATCACTATAATAGCGAGTGTCTCAAAACTCTTCCCAAGTCAAACTGACAGGATGGGCACAAAATTTTTTGACTATTGTTTTTTCGGAAATCAGGGCAGCGACGACGAAAAAGTGCGACAAAAAATCACTATGATGGCGAGTGTCTCAAAACACTACCCGGGGCCTAAAAATAGGATAGGGAAAAAATATTTTTGGTTGCCGAAATTTTGGCCTAAAAACTGCCCGGGGGTCTCCAGACTTTTTTTTTCCGAGACCTACTCAGGCAAGGAAACACGAAACGGAAAATAGATGGATCTCTAAAACAAACCGAATATGAAAAGAACTCGGATTGGTGGTGGATATATGGTGGTAGGATATGGCAGCGGTGGTGGTATATGGTAGCGGTGGTGGTATATGGATACGGATCGATGGTGGTATATGGATACGGATTGGTGGTGGTATATGGATACGGATTCAGAGCGGTGGCGGATAAGCAATAGTGGTAGATGGCAAGGCGATGATGATGGTGCGGCGGCGGCGTGACAACTTATGACCAGAACTCGAAACTCTAAAAGACTAGACTCTAAGACCAGCAACTTGACACGACGATGCAACCGCAAATTCAACAAAGCAAAAACCCTAAAAAGATTATGCAAAGGCTCAGATTGGTTCGGATTATGATGAACTAACCCTAATTTTTTGTGTGGCTTTTTCGTGGACTGTAGGTATGAAGAACAGACTCGATCTAAACTACGAAAAACTGTAAAATCTCACCGAGCAACCTGGAAATCTGATACCACTTGATAGAGGCAAAGGTGTCCCGTCTTTCGATGAGATGATGGATATCGCTTTGGTGGAAGTCGACTTTGACGATCCGACTACGAACGTGCGATGACGTCGCGCCTTAGCAATCGCTAAACCAACTCCGAGAGGTTATCGACCACGCCGGAGCACGATCAACCTGACCACGAGGGTCTGTTTCCTGCGAGCAAACGAAGAACAAGCAAGAAACTGAGATTGCAATCTGGATATTGCGAATATAAGATGAAAGCTTTATTGATCAAGGTGGGGTTCTGTGACGCCTTTGTCTGGTCGTTGAACACAAACGAAGTACGCGAAGTTGCAGCTATGGCGAACTTTTAATCTAAACAAAACCCAAAGTCTAAACGACGCCCTAAGGGCTGTATATATGGAGGAAGAGGGGGGAATTTCGTGGCCCTTGAGGAAGGGGTCCGAAACCAACCCTATCTCTTGTTTCCCCACACATACGGACTCTAAAAACAGCCTATACTTATGTATTTCGAAATTACATGGGCCTGGCCCAATAATAAGGTGACGCAGCACCTAGAATAGCCTCTGGACGAAAGTTATGAAGTAGCATCTTGTATATTTCGTCCAAGGCTTCATGCACGCATTATGGTGGCTTCAACGTCCTGAAATCATCACTTGTAACTCCGTTCTTGTTCCCCATGCGCATGCCATCATCTCCATGCTTGTTCTTGCTCCAATGTTCATCCTTCTCAAAGCTAGGCCCTTCATTTGTAAGCAAAACAAATGTATCCAATTTAGGCAGCATCATATTCTCATGAACATTAGAATCATTACCAAGAAACGAAAGTACCTGGTAATTTAATTGGCGTGCGCGAGCTCTAGTAATTGGTCCACTATGTATAGCAGCAGGGGCTGTGGGTGTAACAATGGTATTGATGTCCTCATCAAAAGGAGAGCCCCTACTTTTGTACACCGACATGGGATGAGGAATCATCACTTCTCGAGGGTTTTCCTAAGCGACCACGTTCTGAGAACTTCTGAAATTTCTTCACGAGCATTGCTAGCTCCTGGCTCAGTTCTTCAGGATCACCAAGGCTGCTACCAGAAACTTCACCTTCAGATTCAGACACTGCCTTGGCCTTCAGAGCGCGTGATCTGCCATAGCTCAGTCCATAGAGATCTCTCTTCTCAGCAAGCTAGAACTCATGAGTGTTTAGCCTCTCGAGGATATTAGCGGGATCAAGTGACTTATTGTCTCCACGCTCTTGTATCATCAATGCAAGTGTGTCAAATGAGGAATCAAGCGATCTCAGCAATTTCTTCACCACCTCATGGTCGGTATGTCAGTGGCACCAAGTGCTTGAAGCTCATTTGAGATGTCAGTGAGGCGATCGAAGGTTTGCTGAACATTTTCATTGTCGAGTCTTTTGAAGCGGTTGAAGAGATTGCGAAGAACGTCAACTCGAGAGTCACGCTGTGTTGAGACTCCTTCATTGACTTTGGACAGTCTATCCCAGATTAGCTTTGCTGTCTCCAAATCACTCACTCTTCCATACTGCCCTTTGCTCAGATGGCCACATATGATGTTCTTCGCTTGAGAGTCGAGTTGCTTGAATCTCTTCACGTCAGCAGTGTTGATGGTAGGAGTGACAGAGGGGACGCCATTGTCCACAACGTACCAGAGATCGTTGTCAATTGCATCAAGATGCTTGCGCATCTTATTCTTCCAGTAGGGGTAGTCCGTCCCATCGAAGGTAGGACACCCACCAAAGACCTTGATCATACCTACGATCAACATAACTAAAACTCCAGGCGGTTAAACCAAATTCATACAGAAAAAGGGAGTACCTTGCTCTGATACCAATTGAAAGTGCGTTAAGTCGACTGGAGGGGGGTGAATACGCGATTTTTATGAATTCTTCACTGAGGAGTTTCAGGGTGAGGAAATTCCTAAGCGAAGAACTACTTGCAGCAGAGGTGACTTCCAAACCTTAAAACACGATCACTCGGCGATCCACAGTGAAGAATTCATAAAACTCGGTCATCATGATGAATTGAAAACAAACACAGAGTACAGAAAGCGTAAGCACAGGATAAATAGGATGAAGACAATTTCCTCACCCTGAAAGTAGTTCTTCGCTTAGGTAAGCGTAAGCACAAGATCCGACGCTTGTTGCCTTTTAGGAACTCACATGCAGACATAACATAACATAAGCACAATCATCATGATGAAATGAAAACAAACACAGGGTACAGAAAGCGTAAGCATGGGATAAATAGGATGAAGACAAACAGACTGAAGAAATTGAACTGAGGAAATTGAGAAAGTCTTCAGTCAAAGTCTACAAACAGTAACGATCAAGAACACAACACAGTAATGAGGAAATGGAAGGGTTGAGGAAATAGAACCAGTTAGCTCGGTGAAGACAATGATTTGGTAGACCAGTTCCAACTGTTGTGACAGTTGTATGTCTGGTTGGAGCGGCTAGGTATTTAAAGCTGAGGACACACAGTCCTCACCGTATTCTCCTTGAGCTAAGGTCACATAGACCTCGCCCAATAACTCGTGGTAAAGTCTTCAGGTGACTTCCAAACCTTAAAACTCGGTCACTCGGCGATCCACAATTTACTCTTGGATGCTCTAGACCATGACGCCTAACCGTCTGGAAGATGCACAGTCTTCAAAGGCAACAAGCGTCGGATCCACACAGGAATAATTTCTTCGGTGATGCTCAATCACTTTGGGTTTGTAAGTGTTTGGGTTTGGGTTTTCCTCACTAGATGATTTTCGCTCAAAGTCCTCGGAGGATGGGATGCTCTCAATGACAAGTGTCAGTTTCTCTGGGAGCAGCCAACCAGCTAATGGTTGTAGGGGGCAGCTATTTATAGCCTAGGGAGCAGCCCGACATGACAAGACATAAATGCCCTTCAATGATATGACCGTTAGGTGGGTAAATATTTTGGGAGAGCTGGCGCGTAGCACAGCAACGGTCGAAATTTTGAGGCTCAAATTCCTCAGGGCTATCATGTTCCTCACTTGTAGGCGACCCGCACTGGTGAATTCCTAACTCCTCGGTTAGAACAAATTTCTCCGAGACCAGAAGAACTTCGTCTCTGTCACTGAAGAAATTGACTTAACTGTATGAGATTTCTAATGGCTTCACTCGAAGGGATTGGTAGGTGTAGGATTTTGATGAGCATCACTTGGAAACTTCTCCTTAGTTTTTCCTCGACCCCCTTTAACAGTATGGTGTTTCCTATGACTCAAGAAAGAGAAAATGAAACTACGAAAACAAAAGTCTTCACGCTTCATGTTCCTCGCATGAATATCAAGTCTTCACGGTCACACCAATTTCTTCACTTTCAAAGTCTTCAGAAAGTCCTTAGAAATCCAAAGTCTTCAGTTGAAGACATTCATTTTTAGGGGTTGACTTTCTCTATAAATATCAAGCTCCTCATAGACTTATAGACCTGTGTACACTCACAAACGCATCAGTCGCTTAACCTATAAGTCTTCAATACACCAAAATCACTAAGGGGCACTAGATGCACTTACAGTGCATGAAGTCTTGGACTAAATATACAAGATGTCACTTCACAAATTTCGTCTAGAGACTATTATAGGTGTTGCGTCACCTTATTATTGGGCCAGGCCATGTAATTTCAAAATACATAAGTATAGGCTGTTTTTAGAGTCCGTATGTGCGGGGAAACAAGAGATAGGCTTGGTTTCAGACCACTTCCCCAGGGGCCACGAAATTCCACCCTCTTCCTCCATATATACAGCCCTTAGGGCGTCGTTTAGACTTTGGGTTTTTTTAGATTAAAAGTTCGCCATAGCTGCAACTTCGCGTACTTCGTTTGTGTTCAACGACCAGACCAAGACGTCACAGAACCCCACCTTCATTAATAAAGTTTTCCTCTTATATTCGCAATATCCAGATTCTAGTTTCAATTTCTTGTTTGTTCTTTGTTTGCTTGCAGGAAATAGATCTTCGTGGTCAGGTTGATCGTGCTCCGGTGTGGCCAATAACCCCTCGGAGTTGGTTTAGCGATTGCTAAGGCGCGACATCCTCGCACGTTCGTTGTCGGATCGTTAAAGTCTACTCCATCAAAAACGATAGCCATCAGCTCATCGAAAGATCGGGCCTCACCAGGTGGCCCCCCTCCGGTGGTTATTTGCTCCAGTATTTCTTGTTTATTCCATAAAAATCCTCGAGAAGTTTAAGCTCATTTGGAGTTGTGCAGAATAGGTAGCCTGACGTAGCTTTTTCAGGTCCAGATTTCCAACTGCCGAAATTCTCCCTCTTTGTGTGTACCTTGCATATTATGAGAGAAAAGGCATTAGAATTACTCCAAAAAGCATTATTATGCATAAAAACATTATAAATAACAGTCGGTAAACATGATGCAACATGTACTTATCAACTCCCCCAAGCCTAGACCTCGCTTGTCCTCAAGCGAAAACCGAAATCGAAAAACATGTCCACATGCTTAGAGAGAGAGAGAGGTGTCAATAAAAACAAAATACGGACATAGAAGCATCATGTGAATTATTATAACAGCAAAAAACTTGAACATAAAACTTTTATCATAGACTTCTCATGAATAAGTAACAATTCATCACACTATCAAAGTATAAAGCACAAACTCTATTGGAAACCAACAAACTATGTTCTCAGTCAACTTTGCAACTACAATTCATCATCTTTTCAGGAAGGGTCACGTATCGGAGCCTTTGGGCAAGTCCACATACTCAACCATCATATAGTCTTCTATGATTGCTAACACTCACCGCATACACACGAGGAAAACGTTTCAACCAGACACATAGAAAGATAGGGGCTTATAATTTCGCATCCTCACGTATTCACCTCAAGGGTGATGTCAACAATAATAACTCATGCTACCCATATTCAACTGGATATATGTGCCTAGATCTTTCCTCACCACATGATGTTTGCCAAAGGAGAAAAATAAAATGGAATAGAGAGAAAAACTTTGACTCTTGCATAAAAGTAAATACATAAAAGTAAAAGGTAGGCCCTTCACAGAGGGAAGCACAGGTTGCCATGCGCTTATTTGTTTGTATGCTCAACCCCTTAGCGCAAAAGAACGTCACGTTATATTGCCCCTTATGATAGAAACCTTTATTATGCAGTCTGTCGCTTTTATTCTTTGCTACCACAAGTTTGTACAACGCTCAATTTTCTCTTACACTAAATGATCTCACACTTTTAGAAGCAATTTTTATTGCCTTATTGCACCGATGACAACTTACTTGAGGGATCATGCTCAATCCCTAGGTAGGTATGGTGGACTCTTGAAAATAAGATTTGGGTTTAAGGGTTTCTAGATGCACAAGTAGTATCTCTACTTGGTGCAGAGTTTTTGGCTAGCAAAGACGGGGGGGAAACACCACATGTTGAAGGATCTATGACAATATAACTTCTATGTGAATATGAACAAACATAAATCATTACGTTGTCTTCCTTGTCCAACGTCAACAATTTTGGCATATAATATTTTGATGGGGGCTCACAATCACAAAAGATTTCCAGGATAGTGTATTTGTATGTGAATCTTCTATTCCCTTACTAATTCTTTCATGAGTTGCATCATTGACCAATGCTATGTTTGTCAATCTCTAATAAAATTTTCTACTTATACTTTTCCTTATGTGGTGTCATTACCTACCATAAGATTAGCATATGATCTTTTTCATTTATTTCCTTTTTTATTGGAACATGAAAGTAAAGAAAGCAAAAATTCAAACTAAAAATTTGTTATATATCTCGCACACGATTACAAGGATAGATCACTAAGCAAACTCTCAAAAAGAAATGATCGAACTAAACTTTTATTCATCTAAAGCAAAAGATAACAAAAGATCAAACTAAAATAAATAAAGGCAAAAGATAGTGGGGGTGATACGATACCGGGGCACCTCCCCCAAGCTTGGCGGAAGCCAAGGGGAGTGCCCATACCTGATACTTAGTTTTCTTTTGGTGATGGAGAAGGAGGTAGTGGTGGTGATGCAGTGGTAGCGATCATGTCCTTCATGATCAAGAGATTCTCCAATCTACGGATGACGCTCCGGAGGAAGATGATGTGCTCTTGATGTAGACTATTTTCACGAGTGAGATATTTATTTTGCACACGAACCGTTTCAATGATCCGAAAGGCTTCAATATCAGTAGGGGTAAGATGAGCATAGTAAGGTTTAAGGATATCTTCTTCTTCCTCCTCGGCAGGCCAGGCCTGCTCAACCACCGGCGCTTGATCTTCGGTAGCCTCCTTCCTCTTGTCCCCTTTGACGGCTTCTGTGGGCTCTTCTCTCTTCAGCTCGATCTTCATCAATCAAGCATCCTCTTCCACATTATTGGAGGAAGAAGAAGACATGATGCCTGGCTCAATAGATCTGACTGAAAACAACAAGAAAGGAAAACAGAATATTTCTTCGCGATACGGTGGTCAATAGGTTCGGGGGGTATATAAAGATTTTTTTATATTGGGAAACAAGTAAATGGAAGAAAAACGGAGTCCGAAAGGTACCCGAGGTGGGCACAAACCACCTGGGCGCGCCTGGCAAGCCAGGCACCCCCTGGTGTCTTCTGCCCACCAGGGTGACCTTTCTGGTTGTTTCTTAATTTTCCTATTTTTTGTTATATTCCAAAACTGACAAAAAATATTTTTGCGGATTTTTTCGGAGTCCGTTTACTTACCGTATCACATACCTCCTCTTTTTCACGATTCTGGAGTGTTCCGAAAGGTCTCTTTTATGTGTTTTTCCGGTGTAATAGTTTGGATAATATTACTTTCAACATTAATGGATGTACCTGAGATATAATGTTTTACTCATTGCGCATTAACAACCTTCGGGTTAGTACCTTCGGCATTATTTATTTTGATAGCTCCAGACCGATAAACCTCCTCGATAACATAGGGTCCTTCCCATTTGGAGAGGAGTTTTCCTGCAAAGAATCTGAAACGAGAGTTGTACAAAATAACATATTCTACAACTTTGAAATCACGCTTCTGGATTCTTTTATCATGCCATTTTTTTAACTTTTTCTTTAAATAACTTAGCATTTTCATAAGCTTGGGTTCTCCATTCATCTAATGAGATATTATCAAATAACCACTTTTCACCGGCATGTCTAAAATCATAGTTGAGTTCTTTAATTGCCCAATATGCGTTATGTTCAAACTTAAGAGGCAAATGACAAGTTTTTCCATAAACCATTTTATAAGGAGACATACCCATAGGATTTTTATATGCTGTTCTATAGGCCCAAAGTGCATCATCTAATTTCTTAGACCAATTCTTCTGGGACCTATTGACAGTCTTTTGCAAAATTAATTTTATTTCTCCATTGCTAAGTTCAACTTGACCACTAGACTGAGGATGATAGGGTGATGCAATTCTATGGTTAACGTCATACTTGGCAAGCATTTTACAGAAAGCACCATGAATAAAGTGTGAACCACCATGAGTCATTAAATATCTAGGGACTCCAAACCTTGGGAAAATAACTTCCTTAAGCATTTTAATAGAGGTGTTGTGATCAACACTACTAGTTGGAATAGCTTCTACCCACTTAGTAACATAATCAACAGCAACCAAAATATGTGTATACCCATTAGAGGAAGGAAAAGGTCCCATGTAATCAAAACCCCAAACATCAAATGGTTCAACAGCAAGTGAATAATTCATAGGCATTTCTTGACACTTACCAATATTACCTATTCTTTGACATTCATCAAAAGATAAGACGAAATTGCGAGCATCCTTGAAAAGAGTAGGCCAATAAAACCTAGACTGCAATACCTTGTGAGCAGTTCCGTGTCCCGCGTGATGCCCTCCATAAGCTTCGGAGTAACATTTCCATAGGATTTGTCCCTGTTCATGCTCAGGTACACAACATCTAATAATACCATATGCTCCTTCTTTATAAAGGTGTGGGTCATCCCAAAAGTAATGTCTTAAATCATAGAAGAATTTTTTTCTTTTGTTGGTATGTGAAACTAGGTGGTAAATATTTAGCAACAATGTAATTAGCATAGTCAGCATACAAAGGAGTGTTATGAGAAACATTTATTGCAGCTAACTGCTCATCAGGAAAATTGTCATCAATAGGTAGTGGGTCATCAAGGACATTCTCCAACCTAGACAAGTTATTAGCTATGGGGTTCTCCGCTCCTTTTCTATCAGTGATATGTAGATCAAATTCTTGTAGCAAGAGGAACCCATAGAATAAGCCTAGGTTTAGCATCTTTCTTTTCCATAAGATATTTAATAGCAGCATGGTCAGTGTGAACAATTACTTTTGAATCGACAATGTAAGATCTAAATTTATCACAAGCAAACACCATTGCTAGAAATTCTTTTTCAGTAGTAGCATAATTTCTTTGAGCACTGTCTAGAGTTTTACTAGCATAATGGATAACATTTAGTTTCTTATCAACTCTTTGTCCTAGAACAGCACCAACAACATAATCACTAGCATCACACATAATTTCAAAAGGCAAGTTCTAGTCAGGTGGTTGAACAATAGGTGCAGAAATTAAGGCTTTCTTGAGTGTTTCGAAGGCTTCTAAACAATCATCATCAAAAACAAAAGGAACACCCTTTTCCAAAAGATTTGTAAGGGGCCTAGAAATTTTAGAAAAGTCTTTGATAAATCTCCTATAGAAATCAGCATGACCTAAGAAACTACGAATACCTTTGATATCGTTAGGACATGGCATTTTCTCAATTGCATCAACTTTAGCTTTGTCCACCTCAATACCTCTTTCAGAAATTTTATGGCCCAAAACAATACCTTCATTAACCATAAAATGGCACTTCTCCCAATTCAAGACAAGATTTGTTTGCTCGCATCTCTTCAAAACTCGATCAAGATTGCTTAAACAATCATCAAAAGACATCCCATAAACAGAAAAGTCATCCATGAAAACCTCAACAATCTTTTCACAAAAGTAAGAGAATATAGCAGTCATACATCTTTGAAAGGTAGCAGGTGCATTGCATAAACCAAAAGGCATACGTCTATAAGCATAATTTCCAAAAGGACAAGTAAAAGTGGTCTTTTCTTGATCAGGTTGAGAAATAGGTATTTGTGAAAAACCAGAGTATCCATCAAGGAAGCAAAAATGTGTGTTCTTAGATAATCTTTCTAGCATTTGATCAATAAAAGGCAAAGGGTAATGATCTTTTCTAGGTGCTTTGTTTAATTTTCTAAAATCAATTACCATTCTATAGCCTGTAACAATTCTTTGTGGAATAAGTTCATTCTTATCATTAGGAACAACAGTAATGCCTCCTTTCTTAGGGACACAATGAACAGGACTTACCCATCTACTATCAGCTATAGGATAGATTATACCTGCTTCCAGAAGTTTTAATATTTCCGTTCTTACCACTTCTTTCATCTTCGGATTTAACCGACGTTGGTGATCAAAACGGGTTTAGCATCAGGTTCCATATCGATCTTGTGCTGACATAGAGTGGGACTAATGCCCTTTAAATCATTAAGAGTATATCCAATAGCAGCTTAGTGCTTCCTTAGAACTTTCAATAATCTTTCTTCTTCATGTTCTGAAAGGTTAGCACCAGTAATTAGAGGATATATATTCTTCTCATCAAGATAAGCATATTTCAAGGTGTCTGGCAATTGTTTTAATTCAAACACAGGATCACCTTTAGGTGGAGGAGGACCTCCCAGAGTTTCAATAGGAAAATTGTGTTTAAGCAGAGGACGTTGTTCAAAGAAAACCTTATCTATTTCATTTCTTTCATGCATATGTAAATCATTTTCATGGTCTAGCAGATATTGTTCTAGAGGATCAGTAGGAGGCACAACAATAGAAGCAAGACCAATTATTTCATCCTTACTAGGCAATTCTTTTTTATGAGGTTTTCTACTAAACTTGGAAAAATTAAACTCATGAGACTCATCACCAAAGCTAACACCGATAGTTTGTTTCTCACAATCTATTTTAGCATTAACGGTGTTCAAGAAAGGTCTACCAAAGATAATGGGACAAAAATCATCTTGTGGGGAACCAAGAACAAGAAAATCAGTAGGATATTTTATTTTCGCACACAAGACTTCAACATCTCTAACAATCCCAAGTGGGGTGTTGGTGTCTCTATTAGCAAGTTTAATAGTAGCATCTATTTCTTCTATTTCAGCAAGTGCTATGTCATTCATAATTTCTTGATATAAGGTAAAAGGAATAGCACTCACGCTAGCACCTATGTCACATAAACCATGATAACAGTTCTCTCCTATTTTAACTGAGACAACAGGCATGCCAACAATGGGTCTATGTTTATCCTTTTTATCAGTTTGGCAATTCTAGTAGCTTCATTATAGAAGTAAATAACATGCCCATCTATATTTTCTTCCAGGAGATCCTTAACCATAGAAACGCTAGGTTCTACTTTGATTTGTTCATCAGGTTTAGGTGTTCTAATATAACTTTTGTTGACCACAGTTGAAACTTTAGCATGTTCCTTCATCCTAACAGGGAAAGGTGGTTTCTCAATGTAAGCAGTAGGAAAAACTGGATCAACATTATAAATAATAGTTTCTTCTTTAGCTCGTACCGGTTACTTAATTTATTCTTTAATAGGTGGGTGATATTTAAACCACTTCTCCTTAGGGAGATCAACATGAGTAGCAAATGATTCACAAAAGGAGGCTACTATCTCAGAGTTGAGTCCATATTTAGTGCTAAACTTTTGAAAAGCATCGGTATTCATAAAAGATTTAACACAATCAAACTTGAGCTTAATACCTGACTCTTTACCTTCATCGAGTTTCCAATCTTCAGAGTTGCATCTAATTCTTTCCAAAAGATCCCACCGAAATTCAATAGTCTTGTTCATAAAAGAACAAGCACAAGAAGTAAGCATGGATCGGTCATTATGAGAAAGCCGAGCATAAAAATTCTGGATAATAATTTTTCTTGAGAGCTCATGATTGGGGCATGAATATAACATTGACTTAAGCCTCCCCCAAGCTAGAGCGATACTTTCTCCTTCACGAGGCCAAAAGTTATATATGTAATTTTGATCACGATGAACTAGATGCATAGGACAAACTTTTTGGTGAAACTCCAATTTCAATCGAGTCGAATTCCAAGATCCAATATCATCGCATAGCCTATACCATGCCAATGCTTTTCCATTCAAAGATAAAGGGAAAACCTTCTTATTAACTTCATCTCCGGGTAAACCTGCAAGCTTAAACAATCCACAAATTTCTTCCACATATATCAAGTGCATATCAGGATGTTAGGTTCCATCTCCTGCATAAGGATTAGCTAGTAGTTGTCCTATCATACCCGAAGGAATTTCATATTCAATATTTTCAGTAGGTGCAGTAGGTTGAGGGGTAACTAATTGTGGTTCCGGTTGAGGTGAAGATACCCCGAACAAACCCCTAAAAGGATTGTTTTCCATAGTAACAAGTGACAATAAATTTCAGCACGTAGTAATAATTTTTTCCTTACCAATTTCCACTTACCAAGAGCGCTTCACTACCCAGCAACGGTACCAGAAAAGAGCCTTGATGACCCACAAGTATATGGGATCAATTGTAGCCTTTTCGATAAGTAAGAGTGTCGAACCCAACGAGGAGCAGAAGGAAATGACAAGTGGTTTTCAGCAAGGTAATGTCTGCAAGTGCTGAAATTGTAAGTAACAGAGTAGTTTGATAGCAAGATAATTTGTAACGAGCAAGTAATGATAGTAGTAACAAAAGTGCAGCAAGGTAGCCCAGTCCTTTTGAGGCAAAGAACAGGCCGAAACGGTCTCTTATAATAAGCAAAGCATTCTTGAGGGTACACGGGAATTTCATCTAGTCACTTTCATCATGTTGATTCGATTTGTGTTCGCTACTTTGATAATTTCATATGTGGTTGGACCGATGCTTAGGTTCTTTTATTACTTGAACAAACCTCCTACTTATGATTAACCGCCTCACAAGCATCCGCAACTACGAAAAAGTATTAGGAATAAATTCTAACCATAGCATTAAACTTTTGGATCCAATCGGTCCCATACGGAATAGCGCATAAACTAGGGTTTAAGCTTCGGTCACTCTCGCAACCCTTCATCTAATAACTACTCCACAATGCATTCCCTTAGGCCGAAATATGATGAAGTGTCATGTAGTCGACGTTTACATGACACCACTAAGGGAATCACAACATACATACTATCAAAATATCGAACATATATCAAGTTCACATGATTACTTGCAACAAGATTTCTCCCGTGACCTCAAGAAAAAAAGTAACTACTCATAAACCGTCACTAGAAATCCATCATAGATTAACAGGTTTCTTGTAGTGTGCTCAAGATCAGAGGGGTATTAAATAGCATATTGGATCTGAACATATAATCTTCCACCAAATAAACCATATAGTAATCAACTACAGGATGTAATCAACACTACTAGTAACCCACAAGCACCAATCTATAGTTCCGGTACACAGATTGAACACAAGACATGAACTAGGGTTTGAGCGGAGATGGTGTTGTTGAAGATGTTGATGGAGATTTCCCTCCCCAAGATGGGATAGTTGTTGGTGATGATGATGATGATGGTTTCCCCCTCCGGGAGGGAAGTTCCCCCGGCAGAATCGCTCTGCCGGAGGGCAAAAGTGCTCCTGCCCAAGTTCTGCCTCGAGAAGGTGGTGCTCCGTCCCGAAAGTCCTCTCCTTATTTTTTTTCTAGGTCAAAATGACTTATATACCAGAAGATGGGCACCGGAGGTGAGCTGGGCTAAGCACAACCCACCAGGGTGCGCCTGGGGGGCCAGGCGTGCCCTGGTGTCTTGTGCTCACCTGGTGGCCCCCATCTTTGCTCCAGTATTTCTTATTTATTCCATAAAAAATCCTTGTGAAGTTTCAGCTCATTTGGAGTTGTGCAGAATAGGTAGCCAGACGTAGCTTTTTGAGGTCCAGATTTCCAGCTGCCGGAATTCTCCCTTTTTGTGTCTACCTTGCATATTATGAGAAAAAAGGCATTAGAATTACTCCAAAAAGCAATATTATGCATAAAACATTATAAATAATAGTAGGTAAACATGATGCAAAATGGACGTATCAGCGCACAAAAAGAAATGGATGTTGTAGTCTGCTACTTAAAAGTTTACCTCATATGATTACATAGCCTCCATTTCATAAATTGCATACCTGTTGAATTCATATATGAATATTATATATATATTATTTCATAATAGAACCTTGAATCATCCCAGACTAATGAATTTGAATGCAAGACTAACAATGGTGCATGTACATGATAGCTACAGTGGTTGCACTACAAAAAAATACACTTCCGTGATGATACGTGTTTGTCACAATAGGTCACGTTTTCTGTCATGCATGTACATCCATGACAATTTTATGACAGAATCAAGATAGTCAAACCTGTGTTGTCGTAGAAGTGTTCCATGACATTACCAAAAATATCATCATGGAAGTGTCCACTTCCATGACAATAAATCCCGCGTCATAGAAGTGCTTTCGTCAAGGGTGACCGACACGTGGCATCCATCGTAATGGCTTGCCGTTATGCTATCGGGTCCGGTTTTGGATCCGATAACCTGTTAACAGCCCGGGCCAATGGGGATTTTCCACGTGTAAAATCATCATTGGCTGGAGGAAACACGTGTCGGCTCACCGTTGGGACAGATGTCATCCACTCATTGGACCGAAGCCGCCTATGATACATAGACACGTGGCAGGGCCCAATAGAGGCCCATTCCTGTGAAAAGGCCGGCCCGTTTGAGTTGGTCAAAAGGTGGCGGGCTGGCCCACGGAAAGCCTGTTAGCGGCCTGTTCGCATATAGCCCATTTACAGCCCGCTAACCCAGGGCCCGTTACGACCTATCCAAATTAGGCCCAGTAGCGTCATCTGGGCCGTCCAATATGATTCCAGCCCGTTTTAACTTTCGGCCCATGTATAGCCCATGAAGTCTTTCGGGCCATATGAGGCCCTTTGTAACTCTTGGCCCATTAACGGCCCGAGGTGAAACTGGCCTATAATGAACAGTGTATCACTTTATACCCATTAACGACCCATTATACTGTTGGGCTGTTTCCAGCCCATGTTATCTTTCGGCCTTCTCAGGGCCCATTTATTCTTGGGCTCATTTCCAGCATTCGGTTACTTACGGCCCGTTACTGTCATTTTCTGCTTGTGAGCCAAATTCAGCCCGTGGTTACAGTCGGCCCGTTTGTCGCCCGTTAATACGTTGGGCCGTTTTCATAGCGTCATCAAATATGGCCGATTAACGAGGGCCCATTTTGGTCGGCCCATGAACGGACGATTCCAACTCAAGCCCGTTTACAACCATAAAGCGGTATGTTATTGGCCCACGTTTGGGAAATCGATCATACGGCCCGTAGAAGGCCCATTGATGATACGGCCCGTAGAAGGCCCATTGATGATACGACCCGTAGAAGGCCCATTGTTTCTACGCCCCATAGAAGGCCCAATGTTTCTACGGCCCGTAGAAGGCCCAGTGTCACTAAAGTAAATATGTAGCCCATGGTTATTGTGGCCTAGTTTTAAAAAATAGATTATTGCGGCCACTAGCAAACCGCGGAAAAAGAACATCACTGACTACAAGCAAACAAATAAACAAGACAACAAGGAAATAAATAAGCAAGCAACTTACGCTAGGCTATCACGGCTATTACACATATTACATCCACTGGGCATCAAAGTTCGCCACCAGTGCAAATATAAGGAACAAAGCAGCTTATCATATACACAGGTTGTCAAAGCTGGCGACCAGCGCAAAGAAACGCCGCAGCAAAACAAGTCCAGAACTGAAACCACTTCAGATGATCTCAAGAAACAATATCCTGGGTACCCATAATGCTGGCAAGATGCTTAGCAAGCTTATTAACTTTCTCTTGTTTGGCGCTTAAATCCTCCAACGCTTGTTGTTGCACCAGAAAGTATGCATCCGAATTCTGCAGGGACTTCCTCAGTCCTTCAGCTTCCTGTCACAACACATCTGATCGATGTCTTTCAACTTGAAGCTGAGACTCAAGAAGACGAACTGATTCAGGCAGCGCATTCGAAGAGCTTGTGCCAGCAGTAGTGGCCAGTAACTCAAACACTACATCAAGACAAGACTTTTGGGTTCTCTTACGGTCATCAAGGTAGTTTTTATCAGCTTTCTTGGAGACCAACAGGGATGTCTCACTATCTTGAACCTTATCTGCATTACTTCCTTCACCATTGCATAACGGGGTACTGTTCTCCAATATTTTGTCCGCATTCTAAAAGAGAAACAAGCAGACACATCACAGGTTTACCATGTTGTATATGAAACTCATTTTGGTAAATCAGTTCAGTAGTAAAGTGCACAGGATAATAGCATGAAACAAACATATATCTATGTACCATGGTCACTTTATGGTCTATATCATTCTAGTTTTTGTTGCCAAATCAAGATAGAGACACAGTTCAAATAATATTTGTTCAAGACAAAGCATAATAGACAGAATATAAGTGTGGGAAACTATAAAGACACTTGTAATGTGCATGACATGAGAACATAACTATTTATTCAATTGAAACTGAAATCAACATAGAGCAAGTTACAACAGCAAACCAGTTAAAGAAACAAGTTTAAAACATACCTGTTTCGCCATTGGAGTTTCAATTCCATCCTTCAAATTTGAAAATAGTTGGTCTGAGTAAATACAGTGATGCAAGAGCAAAGGAGTATGAACCATAGCTATAGAACCTGACCTGAGAACAATTCTTCTTCTCCTTTAAGCGTTGAGTTGGGATTCGGAGTGGTGGTCCTCGTGGTTTGGGCACTGCAGTTCCCTTACTAACTGCTCGTGTTTGGGTGCTCTGTGGTGGAGACGGTGCTGTGTCAACTGGAACTGGGTTACTATCTGTTGGTGTTGGGGTTAGAAGTGGTGTAGCTGGTTCTCTGTCCAACTGGGTAGGGGTACAATCTGGGAGAGTCTGGGTTATGTGTGGTGGGGCTGGTTCTTGGGCAAGTACAACCGTGGTTCTATCTGCATCAACTGGTAGCACTATATTTTCTGAAGACCGTGTTGTTACTCCCTTAGATACTGCCATCACCCTCTCCAATTCAAATGGTTGATAAACAAGAAAAGTAATTGAATGTACAGACATTGTATAATAGACAGGTGCAATGATAGTGGGGAATAAAAGAGGGCATGAAATAATTAACTTTTATGTTGTCTAACCAAACAGGATAGCATGACACAATTTCACATATATGATGGCTAACTAAACAGGATAGCATGATACAATTTCACATTATGATGGCTAACTAAAAAAGATGGAAAGACATAGTTCAAAATATGATGACTATGTAAACAGGATGACATGATATAACTATATAATGTGTTTATTAAATAGGTTGGCATGCCATAATTCATATACATGCCGCCTATGGAAACATGATAGCATGATATAATTCCCGGATAGAATGACATAATTCAAAATATGATGACTGTAAACACTAAATAGGATGAGATGATATAACTATATGATGTATTTATTAAATGGGTTGCCATGCCATAATTCAGATAGATGTTGTGTATGCAAACATGATGGCATGATATAATTCAAATATATGATTTATATAGTAAGCAAGTAAGCAGATGGCAATCCATATATGATGTAAAAACTAAGCAATGCAAGACAACATGCATGACATGGGTAATATAACCCTGCCAAGTTTGAGTATAGACCTCGGGGGGAAATAGGACTGGTCATCAGTCTCTGAATCCTCCTCTGAGGAGCTCTCTATATCCAGCAAGATGTCTGCTTCAGCAGGTAGCATTGTCTGCTCTGAATACCTTGTTTTCACTCCAGATACTTCCATCACCACTTCAAATGGCCGATGCACAGGAAGAGTAGTTGAATATACAAACGTTGTCGACAAATGGAACACGTAATACAAAAAAATGATAGCATGACATAATTCACATACATGATGATTGGCTCAACAACATGGCATTGCATAATTCACATATATAATGCCTTTGCAACAAGATAGCATTGCATAATCACATATATAATGTCTTGCAACAAGATGGCAATGCATAATTCACATATATGGTAATTAGACACTAAACAGGTGGCATTCACACAAAGCATGTCTAAACTAATCAAATGACATCGCAATGCAAGACACCATACACACGATATGAGCAACATAACCCTGCCAAGTTAATTAGCATACACCTCGGGGGGGGGGGGATATGACTAGTCATCTGTCTCTGAATCCTCCTCTGAGGAGCTATCCGTAACCAGCGAGATATGCGCTTCGTCAGATAGCATAGTCTGCTCTGAAGACCTTGTTTTCACTCCAGAATTTTCCATCACCGTGTCAAATGGCTGATGCACACGAAGAGTAGTTGAATGTACTAACATTGTTGACAAATGTAATACGTAACGAAAAAAAGGATGGCCTGATATAATTCACATATAAGATGACTGGCTAAGTAGGATGGCATTGCAAAATTCACATATATGATGCCTGGCTAAACAAGATGGCATTGCATAATTCACATAAACGATGAATAAACTAAACAGACGGCATTCACACAAAGCATGTCTAAACTAAGCAGTTGACATATTTGATGTATAAAGTAAGCAATGCAAGGCACCATATGCATGATATAACCAACATCAGCATGCCAAGTTAGAGCGAAGACCTCATGGGGTAAATAGGAGTGGTCTTCTGCTTCTGAATCCCCCTCAGAACAGTTATCTTCCTCTTGAGATTACGATCCGAAATGGGTGGAGGGGGGCTGCCTTTGCGCCCACCATGGAGCGACGTCTGCATGAAATTTTATTGCCACGCAAGGCTCGTCTCTTTTGCTCTATATGTTCAGTTCCATTGTGTACAATAACTGACATGCATAGGAATAAAACATAGTGAGATTATGTAAGGAGTGCATGGACAAATCCAGAGTGATGGTAGCAAACTGTGGATAGACCCAAAACCAACGATAGCAGGCAGATAATAGCTTTAGTTAAAAATACAGATAATGGCTCCTTTAATGTTTGTTTGCACCCAACATGAAACTCATAGTAGAGACCCGAGATTAACCAGATAGTAGACAGATAGTACTGATTGCTGCCCCAATATGTACCCCACAACCATTTAAAAACTCAAGTTTCAGCATAAGTTTGGACCTGACTCGGAGTCTAATAGGTGAACACGATGATAAAGTAGCATGTCATCATATTAAGCGATGCATAACGTAAGCAGACACGGAAGAGTGCGACCTCTCTTGCGGACCCGTGTAGTCCTCAAGGTCATCTGCTCAGTTGATGATGGTAATGCAGTTATCGTGGCTGCCGACGGCGGGGAAGATAATCTAAGGCGGTGAAAGACAGTCTGGAGAGCGGATCCCTACTGTGGTGAACCCTTCCGTCGTTGGAGCAGCTGAGCTGGGGTGGAACACAGCACCGCAGGAGCAGGACAAACCACACAAGGTTTTCTTTAACACATATCTGTAACAGAAGTAATTGTGTAAGGGCTTGTTTGAATTTGAGGATTCTAACAATGCAGGGATAGGAAATAGACAGGAATAGGATAGGAATGCACGTGCAAAACAGAGAATTTAAAAACACAGGATTTCTGCCAATCTGGGTGTTTGGTTCACAAGAATGGGAAGATCACAGGATGCAAAGAAGCATGGTGAGATTAAGTCAAACCACAAGAAAATGTACGGTTATAATGCTATTATGCTACTATCTCTTAGTCTTGTGCTTCATGAATAGGAATTTGAAAAGGTGGACAAGTGGAAATTAAAATTCCTACGGTTTTTCTTTCAAGGAGACACTAAAGGAACAAATCCTACAGTTTTCCTTTGCTCCATTCCTTTGCACCAAATTCATGAAAAGTAGTACCATACGAAACTTTCCAATTCCTATGTTTTTCATTCACTTTTCCTTTCAAGCACTTGCGATTCTAGTAGGCAGGCTTGAGCAAGGAAAAGCCTACACTAAAAAAATGTTTTTGTGCTACTTCTATTACTTTGGACCCAGGCCACTGCCCTACTAGCTCAACTCCCAGGGCCATCGACAAATGCACAACTCAAACGCGCAGAGATAAATAATGATGGCGTTCAAGAGAGTCCATCACGGATAGCTAAATTGCCTGGTACTTCACTGCTTGTCATATAGTAGGATAAAAGAATCGTATTTCCCGTTACTCCGTGTGCTCAGTGGACAATATATATAACATGTAGAGTAAAAAAGATATGCAACAAGTGTACAACCTCTTTGGCGAAGCCATGTCTATCTCAGCGTGATTGGGTTGGCCGATGAGGATGCTTCGGCTTACTTGGCTGTCGGAGGAGGGGAAGAAGATCTTAGGCGTCTGGAGATGGAGCCCGAGGTACTGCTCCGGTGTGATGGAGGGTTTCGTCGTTGGAGCACCTCCGGTGAGTTGTACGACGCCGAGGCTGAAGCAGGACAAGAGAGACAACGTTAACCTGAGTGGAATTCTAATAGCATCTCCAAAAGATGACGTAAAATACATAACCACAAAGTGCTAGATGTATACATCAGCCACTCATCTCTGAACTTAACTGTGAAAACTGAATTTAACTGTGGAAACTGAACTTAACTGTCGAAACTGAATTTTGTTGTCGAAACTGAATTTTACTGTCGAAACTGAACGCACTAGAGGTGAGGCTACACGTCAGTCGACTGACTTTTTCATCTCTAGTCAGTCGATTTTGCAGCCGTTGGATATGAAATCAAGGGCCTGCAGTTCATCTTCAACCTCCACCCCCCTGAGCCGCCAGCCACCACCGGCAAAACAGCCGCCCCCGCCGCCCGTGGCCGGCGGTGCGCCGCCCCGCCCGCCCCGAAAACACTCCCCACCGCCGGTCCGCCGCCGCCCCGGCCATCCCTCTAGGCCCCCCCGTGCTGAGCTTTTTCCCCGGCGATCCCCACGCCACCGCCCCACCACCGCCGGTGACCACCGCCCCCACCCTGAACCCTAAGATAG